>NW_010515329.1:7937-11707 GCF_000687285.1 Phaethon lepturus | reverse complement strand
GGGAAAGATTCCCATAGGTTAAATAGGGCACTGTAGAGGTCCTTTTCTGGCTTCCTCTGTATCTGCAGAGGAATTAAGGCTAACTGCAAAAGCATCATTCCCCCGGCCTTTCAGTTTATGTGCTTCCGTAGCCACGGAATAACAGCAGAATTGCCAGTCCATTATGCTATCATTTCTATTTGATCGTATAAAAGTAAATGCTATATTCATAACCCCATTTCCAGATGAAAGAGACCTGTCATTCCAAGGGTTAGGATATTTGCTTCTGTATCCCAAGCCCTCCCGGCTGTTTTAGATACCTACACTGCTGCAGTCATCCCTGAGCTGCTCATGCACCTCTGTGTCACCACTCAGGATAGCCGCAGGAAAAAACACAGGGAGAAGAAATGCTGATATAACAGTTCCCGTCGGGAGGTAGCTGCTCATTAATATGCTCTCAGGCTGTCATACTTTGAGATGACGGTCAAAGGTGTTTGCAAAGTTGGAAATCAAGAAATGTTCACCTCTTCAGCCTTGTCTGCGCTAAGGATTTAACTCATTGCTGACAAAACACATCAGCAGCTGGAGTAGCTGAAGCAATGCTCACACAGGTTTAGCCAGAGCATGGAGATAATGCTAACAGCTTAATACATCCCCCCAACCCTCATCTGAGTTCCCCCACTGTCTGCTTCTAACACAGAGCATGTCTGTGGCACCGGGATCCGGTTGCTTCGAAAGGCTTTGTTCGCTTAACATCAGTGTCAGATGCCTTCATCCCAAGCAGGGGGCTGCCGGCAGCAGGAAGCTCTTGCTGCAAGGCGAACTGGATCCCCGCAGGCATTTGCTGTGACAAAGGCACCTGAGACCCAGCCTGGCCATCGCTGGCAGGAGTGACAGCGATCCCCCACTTTCCTGAGGCAGTTCCCAAGGACGCTGTTTCCAGCAGAGGCCTCGCTGAAGTTCAGCTACTTTCCCTCAGCAGGCATAAGGCAGAGCAAGTTTTGAATCTTCTGACTTCAGAAGGGATGTTCGTCATTTTATTTATTTAGTTTTCATTGTGCTAGCTAGAATGACTTGCATCTATGAGCTTTTAATGGTGTTCTTAACTGTCACTAATAAGCATGGCACAAAGATGCCCATCATCTTCCCGGAAACGGGCGGTTGAGTTTATACAATAGTAGAGTGGGGTTTTTTTCAGACTCACAAGAAGACACGTATTATATTTCTTTCTGGAGATACCTTCTAGCGTACTCAGTGAGGTGACAAAAGAAACAAATCCATCTACAGACTCTTTGTTACTTCTTTTGTGAATAGCCACCATTTTTATTATAAACATTTTAACAAAGACACATTGAGCTAAATTTAACCCTATGACTTTGGTGAGTTTAGTCCATTGACTTTGTGGAGGAAAATACAGAGCTCAGTCTTGTTGTTGATTAAGCTCATGAGTACAAAGAACTCTCTCAAAAATTGCCACTGTGGGACCTCAGCCAGCAGAGGCCCATAACCAAATAATGGGAACTTGTTATCACTCTTCGATTGTAAGTATCTGTTGGCTAAACATGCACAAAATTACTATCTCTTATTTTTAACAGATAATCTTGTTGCATCTATTTTTAAAGAACAAAGACTCCACTCTCCATTTTTGAAGGTCCCAATAACTAACTTAAATATGGTAGATTGAATTCCAGAATGATTAAATTTGATTTGTAATGAGAATCTGATCAACAGATTTTTCTTATCTCAATGCAAATGTCCCTCATCTATGTGAAGCAGGAGTCTCAGTCAACTCAGAGTTGACTCTTACAAACTCCCAGAATTCAATTTCCTGAGCAGGAGACAGTATAGATTAGTTTGATTTATAATAAATTTCAATCCTCCCAAGGTAGCTACTGCCAGCAGTGCCTCCTCTTTCAGAGCTGTAGATCTTAAAATATAGGAGTCAGATACTGCGGTTAATAATTAATGTGAAGCCTCCAGATCTTATAGCTGTTCCAATCTAAAGTAATCATATAAAGTTCCAAGAAGCCAAAAAAGAGACAGAAAGAAAGTCACAAGAAATGCATCCTTGATGCAGCCTATATACGCTAAGGCAGTGATTCAGGTACTTTAGTAATGGAGTATGCGTTCGTTCATTACCAGTAGATACCGGTATTCATATTTTGAACCCACAGAGAAGCTGACTTCAGTTCTTGGAGTACAGCTCTCTTCATAGCAAACCCTTCATCACAAGTTTTATCCCCCTCTGAAATTCAGATTTAGACCCTTGATTGCAAAGATCAGGTCTGCAATATGAAGGATCTCTGAGTTACCACAGAGCATCTGTTGCCCCAGAATCCCACACCATCTAGTTCCAAAAGCCTCGCCTCCACGCGTCCTTACTGAGTCTGGAGACAGTAGCAGAGGACATAGAGGACAGCTTGGAAGTCTGCAAATTAACAGCAAACCAAAGTTTAACACCCACAGCAGACAAATCGCAGGGATTCTGTAGCACATGTGCAAAAAGAATAGGTGCCTGAGCAACGGTCTTAATGAGGAAAATGAGTAGATGCTCGAGTATGTTAAGAATAGCTTTTTACCTACAAAGAGGGATGTCCTACTATGGAGAATTTTTTTTAATGGGACCTATTAAATATAATACTGCCTGGGCTAATGATGTTAGGCTATTCATCCTGCAAAATGTCCTTAAGGAGTAAGTTGAACATCCAGAGGGAAGTCATGAGACAGGGAATCACCTTATCAAAACTCCATTCTTACTCTGTCTGGGACATGTTTGGGGGGAATTCTTTTAAAAAATTAGGGTGTTTGAGTAAGGGCTAAAAATATTATATGCATAAACATGGATGTGTGGATTATAGACTTAAATCCACCAGAATTCTTTGCAGAGTGACTGCACCTGTATTTTATGAGTTCTGTCAGGTTCAATCTTTAGAAATGAATTTTGAGACCTGCTGATGAAAGGCATTATAAAAATTCATAATATTGATTAGACTTTTCTGTTATAATTGCTTCAGATAATATAACGTATAAAGGCAGTCAGAGATGTAATGAACACAGTGAAAAGAACTGTGCGTGAAAATATGGATTGAAACCGACACCAGATTTGCACAAGTAACAGAAAGCCCTTTTACAAGGTGACAGAAATACAGCACAGAAAAGAGGTTGGACAGCAGCCCTTTAGTTGCTCACACGTTCGCGGTGCGTGTCTCACTGACGGATTGCTTTATAGTGGGCTGATCCTTCACCGAGCGTCTGGGCATGGGATCCTGCTATGCCAAGAGAAAGAGGGCCCCCCCCCCCGCTTCTTTTTTTTTTTTTAAACAGGCAACGCCTTTAATAAAAGACACTCCACAAGTGTTTTTTCAGGAGGCCCGTATGCACGTTTGGGTACACAGGCTGGAGGAAAGGCTGGGTTTGATCCTGCCTCCCTCAGCCCAGTGCTACCGGGGGGCTCTCGGCTTTGCTGCCGCCGCCGCCGCGGGGCCGGGCGCAGCTGCCATCAGCTTGTTTCCATAGGGGAGCACGCGGCAGATGGCACTGTTGCTTTAGCAGTCCTGCATCAGCCCCTTTTCCCCTTTGTAGGAAGCCCCAGGTACATTTTTTCTTCCCACCCTCCCGCCTTCTGTGGGATTTTACCCCATTTTCTGTGATCAGGTCCACCCACACCTGAGCGCGATGCTGCAGCACCGGCATCCTTGAGTGCCAGCACCGCCTCCTGAGCAGCCCAACACCCTCCCCACCCCTTGCTTACTCCCCCCCACACTGACTCCTAGCAGTTGCTTTATGTAGGG
>NW_010515329.1:0-7921 GCF_000687285.1 Phaethon lepturus | reverse complement strand
ATGGAAAACCTTGCATTTGCATAATAATTTATTCCCATTGGTTCCCTTGTATGCCCAATTTAATTAGTTTGTAACATTTCAGTAAGGTTTTTCTCAGAAGTTAATAGCATGTTGGGGAAGCTGAGCACATTTCTGCCACGTCTTTTCACTTGCAGCGCACACGGACTTTTATCTCTTTCCATAACTTTGTCTCAGTGATTTTTTTCATTTGGCTGTTCGTGCTAGATGCCTTGATGCTTATCTTTGTTAGTTTTATAATTTTATGCCAAACAATTTTTTAAAAGGCCAATATTTCTGGGTTTCCCTTACCCCTTTATCATCAGTCATTTAGATGTTAAATTAGTTTAGACTTTCCCCAATGTGTTTTAATCAGAGAGATACTTGTTTATTTACCACTCGCTGCATATGCATGACCTGGCTTTTTAATGCAGTCCTATGCTGAAAGCTTCCACTAAAATCAACCAGCATCAAGGCAACTGGAAACGTATCGGGGATTTAGTCATTAAAAAAATAACTGAGGAATTTGATCTGCTTTATGTCTATCCTGGCAAATGCTTACCCAAACAGTACTCTGCCCTGTTAAAAAGCATAGGCTTGGTGCCACAATGTGTAACCCTGAGGTGCCTGGCCACCTGCGCAGAAACCAGACCCCACCATTTCTGAAAAAAAAAGAGCTGGGTGTTTCAGACTGGGGAGGTGAGTGTCCTGCAAGGGTAATTCCCAATGCCTAGAAGAATTAATGGGAAACCTTGGGCACAGAGGGGTGCCTGGACGGCACACCTCAGCTCAGGTCCTCTTGCCTGAACCAAAGTTGCAGGCAAGATCTGCTGTGCCCCTGGATCCAACAGGTAGGACTCTTTGCTGAGGACAGCAATCCACATTTCTTCTTTGCTTGAGGTGGATAAGGATTGCTCTTTTTCCCTGGAACATGGGAGGAATATGAGGTGTGGGTGCTGGCACGTAGTCAGTGTTTGTCCGAGACATAGGAAACCTTCCCCCCAGGCTGAGATTACTTATACCTATTTTTACCTCTTCCTGTGGAAGTGGTGGAATAGTAGAGAAAGAAAAGTGACTTTCATGGAAGATAGATACAATATCAAAGCAAGCCTGACTTGAGATCCTGGAAGCTGGGGTCCCCTTGGGGGCTTGAAGCATTGCTCTTCTGTGGACCCCAGCTTCCCAGCACTTTGGGTCAAAAAGGAGGTACTTGATAAAGGTGCCACTGGAATTAAGTGACCGTTGAGTGCTGAGTTCACAGTCACAGTTTTGAAATTAAGCACTACATCTTGTTTTGATAACTAAAGTTATATCTATGCTGTGGAAGTCAGGAGTTCTTCCCACCTTCTGTTGTTGAGAAAAACCATAATCATGTAGTGCTGCCATTTTGAGACAAACCTTGCTGTCCATCATCCTCCTGTGGAGTCCCTTGGTGCCCTGAGTTTCTTGCAGGGTGATGCAGTGAAATTCAGCATATACCAGTCTAGATTTGGGGGCACCAGGATTACTGAAAGTACTACCTTCCTCATCACTTTTGCCTTGTAGCTTTGAGCTAGAAGCATATTTGAGCCCTAGCAATTCAAAATAGACAGATTTTTGCGTCCTTCTGAAACCCACCCATCTTCCAGAATTGTAAATCTAAATGAGCCTTAAGGCAGGAATAATTAAACATAATCCTTGGGGATGCACACGGGAGCAATGGACTGAATGAATTGGGAATGCCCATGACTGCGGGTGCAGGGGCTTCCTGGCTGCTAGGACAATGGAAAGTATAGGAAGTACTAATTTGGCATGAAATCATAAAAGTCTGTGGTGCCCTTTTGTCACCCTGTAGATGTTTGGTCCTTTTGTTTGTTATATGAGTTAACTGACATTAAGGGATTTAGAGAATGAAAGACCAATCATTAGGTCCTTCCTTCAGTTTTTCTAGAAGTGCAGGGTTGTTCCTTACAGCACAGAAATGTTCAACTTCTTCAGGCAAGAAACGTTGCCCTTTTGGCTTGCTTCTGGCTGCATTTAGCATCAAAATTAATCTGACTATGAAAGCAATCTCAAGAAAAAATTGTGTGTGTTTTCTAAGAGAATGAACACAAAAGAAAAATCAGGCAAAGCAAAGCAGAATAAATGCAAAAACTGTAGATTGAATTATGTAATCCTTACATGAATATTAACTGGAAACTATCCACATGAGTAGATGTTGCAAAAGCAAATCAGTATCTCATAGGCTTGCTTTTGTTTGAAGACAGCTGGAAAACAATGTATTCTTTAATGACATATGCATGTTAATACAAATTGTATACTCTCCACTAATCTAATACTCATGAAATGAGCACATCCATCATGGAAATTAAACAATAACTTCTTACTTGAACAAATTTGGCAACGAATATGTTACAAAAATAATTAAGAGATAATGTCAATTGGCTAGAACTTTATCATAAGAGAATGGTCTCCATTTGTGAGATTAAAAAAGCCCAAGACAAATCATGGACAGTTATAAAATAAAGTCACAGGAATGTTTTTTCAAAATATGACAAATATTCTTTGACAATATTTTATTATAATGATATTGTTTCTATTAAATCAATCCATTGAATGATACTTTAGACAGCTGACTGACAATTGTTCTCTATAACATTTTGGAAAATCTGGATCTTGATTAGCTTCAAGAACATTTTTTTTCCTCCTAACCAATAAGAAGTCAGCTCTAGCAATAAAATAATAATTTCTTATTATTGTGCTATATATTTTTGAAGGAGGAGGCTATTTGATTTCTTTATATAGCCAATTAGACATGACAAGACATGCTTTGAATACATCACCACCCACTCATTTCTTCAGCAATGTCCATAAGAAAGGAATAAAAGAGGTATTTTCAAGCATCAAAAAAACTCTTGCTAATGTTTGGTTTCAAAGACAGGAAAAGGGCGGTTTGGTTCTTATTTAATCTCAAGCGTTTCCTTGGGGCAGAAAACAATGATATTTTCGTTCCTCATGGGTATACTGGATTTTGCCAGATTTTCTTCATATTGGCTGAATAGACTGCCTCATCTCCTGCACTGCAAAGACAGGCAATATTCTGCAAAAACACAGAATGCCTAACAGCCTCTGGGAATCTGCACAGAGCTGGAAGCCAGCATTTAACTCCCAATTCTGCCAAGTCTTGTTTGTGTTTCCTAGTAGTTCTCAGCCTTTGTTTTAGACCTACAGCTACCATTCTAGGAAGCTATCAGGTTTTAGTCCCCAGTTTTACAAATAATTTAAGAGAGAAGTTGCACAGGTTTACTTCACATAGAGATGGAGCCAGAAATCCATATTCAAATTGTCAAAAGCCCTGATGTGATCAGAAAGTATAACACCATGCAGAAGTCAGAGTACTGGCTATGAGAAATACAAGTTCATTTCTTGGCCATAGCCTGTGAAAATCAAACTCTAATTTTTCATCTCACAGAGAATCCTGCTACATGCTCAATTTAAGCTGATGGCATGGTATAGCGTAGGAGAAACAAAGCTGGAAAGTCTTAGCGCTTGTTGGTGAAGACATTTCATTTTAAACAAGGGTTTCACACACCTGTTGAGAGCCATTAGCAAGAAACCTCTTAGGTTCCTTCACCTCACTTCTAGGTGACCATGTAGGTGCTTCTGCACGTACAGGTGGGCTCTTTTGTGCTTACTTTGCATCTTCTCATTTCTTTTTGTGTGTGTTGGTATTGCTTCAACAGCAAGGGGAAAAGGGCCTTCCACTCCAGATTAGTTTATGAGCTAGATTACGAGCTAGACCAATCACTCCTTTATCAGGGTCGAGAGAACAGAACCTTGGTTTCTCATTTCCAAGGTGAGCGCTTTCAGCCTTAGGTATACAAATGGAAAAAAAGCAGCATAATCTCTTTTTAAGGAGAACAAGCGAGTACTCCAGGTTGTTTATACAGGCATCTCTGGCTAATGACAACTGGTACTTTCGGAGCCCATCTACTGCATCAGGCTCCTCACATGAGGGGAGCTGGTAGGCACAGGTCCCAGCAGCTTGCAGAGTTGTGGTATCTCTGAGATCTGACGAAGGTGAGCCCCTACTAATTGCTATTTGGACTTAAATCCAAGCTGAAGCTTAGATCCAAGCTGAAGCAATCATTACCTTCGCCAGATGTTGTAAATGTTCTGATTGATTATATAAATGCCAAGTAGCAATAAGGAATTTGGTTTGGGTGGGGTTTTTTACATAGCAGCAGCAGTTGTACACAATGAATGATTTGACTCATTATTTTTACTTTGACATTGTCATTAACTGCAGCTATAAAAATACATTTTACCTCTTTTAGAATACAGACCTAATCTTGCTTTCATGTAAGTTAATGGCTGAATTGCTATTGACTGTGGCTGGAAGAGCTCTATGCCCCTATATATTTAACTGCTGTACTGTAATTGCTTCACTGTATGGATCAGTGTTTGTAATACAGAATTTAAGTTAATAATCCTTTTTATATTGCTATATATGTGAGAGGCAAACTTATAATACAGAAATAATATGGTCAATGTTGGCAATACGAAAGATTAAATCATACAACTTACATTTTCTATAATAAATGTGCAGATTCTAATTAGAATTAGAACTAAAGTGAGCACTGTCTATGGATTTATCTTAACTCACAAGGATTATCTTCTGCTTTATAATGTGAATGCAGCTTTTATAAATTGAAAAGAAATAATGAACTTCCAGGTTGATTGAAGCTGTCGGAGTAACTGGGGCAAGTTAGAGCTTGAAGCCCATTGGCAAATCGAGTTTTAAAAATATATCCTTGCTTATCTTAACTCACATTCTGCCTTATTTGATAGGCTCAGGGCTTCACCTCTGTGAAGGAAAAGATGTGGTACATCATGTTTTGAAGAACACAAGCAGATTTCATAGGGGTCTGGAATTAAGGACATACTTTCATGAAAATGCAAATTTAAGACAGCGTGGATTTCACTCCCATCTCTTAAGCAACCATCTTCTTTTAGAAAAAACACACATTGCAGGTAAGTTCCTTGTTATCGGTTTGGATTCAGAGTTTTCTTGAATCAATAAATACGTCTGAATTTCTAACAAGCATGCAAAATATTTGCTAATGTTGCACAAGGCCATTGCAGAGGGGCAAATCAGTTTACACAGTATTGTTTGTGTAGTCAAAGCAAGCATATATTTGGCACCACAAACCTAAAATAATTTATTATTGAGGTCATAGGACATTAGTAAATCAAGTGGCTGGTAACACAATATTTCTCTGGTCAGTTTGCTACATAAGTAAATATGATGTCTAGTAGATAAAGTGGCATCAGAGCATAATTTAGTCAATGTAAAAAACTTAAAACACACTCAAGCTAATTATCTAGAGACTTCCACAGCTAAACCTCCCATTTCATGAGAAGGAGACAGCTCTGGTTTATGCTGCCACTGCCAAAATAGAGGACAACCACACAACACTGAACTACTCATTAGCACAGGAAGCGGTTTACCAGAAAAATCACTCAAGTACATATTTACAAAGGAATATCAGGAGATACTACTCCTACCCCTCTTCTGTAGCACAGTCACTACTCACATGTTCAACCAGCACTGCAGTCTCCCTTGTGCCCTGCACTGGGGAATCACAGAATCACTAAGGTTGGAAAAGACCTTTAAGATCACCAAGTCCAACCATCAACCCAACACCACCCTGGCCACTAAACCATGTCCCGAAGTATCACATCCACACATTTTTTTAATACACCTGAAGAAGCACCCCTGAAAAAACACTTGGTTGAACCTGTGAAATGAACAATCTTCTCCTCCTGTCCCTCATGTAAATATAAAAGGTAATATAAAAGGATGGGGTTGCTGGACCTGCACTTGTTCCCTGTATATTTGAGCTTGGGAGTGCTGCTTTCTGTGAATATGCTTCTTAAAAGTGAAACACATTTCTAATGCTCTCTGGCTTGTATATATATGTTTTTGCATAAGTAATTACCCAATCAAAAACTGTTAAGGACCACAGACCCAGCCTTTATTAGAAATATGTGTGCTTATTTGCAGAACATAAGCCTCTGAGGTGTGGTCAAACAAAATTTCCTCCCACCATCCTTCCCTCTCCCTTTCATAAATAAATAAATGTTTTCTTGGCAGTTGAAGAGCTCTCACAGCAGGGTTGGGAATACCTCCCTCCCTCTCAAAGCTGTAGACTGACAATTAGGGCATATCGTAAGACATGAGACACTCTTCAAGCTTTGGGGTGCGAGGGAGGGTATTGCTTTTGAGAAAACATCTTCTGCTTCCACAAAGAGCTTGCTAACCTGTATGCCAGTGTATGAAGAGAAAATAAGATAAGTGTCCTCTGCCTTGCCTAGCTCTTTCTGAAAGAAAGACTGCCCATACCCACTTTCGGATGGTGGTAGGCTGTAAACCCTGGGAGAAGAGAGGCACATAAGTGCTCTCTATCCACTTCTTCTGTCTCAAGGACTGCAGACCTAAGGCACAGCTCTGCTCACAAAATCTCTGCTCTGTCTTCTGGTATAGGCAGCTTTCTTCCCAGAGCCCAGATCCACATGTTTATTCTACTGAGAACCCACAGACAGCTCCTTGCTGCATTTCAGAGTAAAATGGAATTAGGGCTTAAATTTTCCATGCCCCAAGCCAAACTGTCAGGATGCAAACCTGCACTCAGACACAGCATTTAACCAATCTCCAGAGCATGACAGGGCAGAAAACATAGATGTCTCCTGCCTCCCGGTGCCTGGACTGACCCACACTCCATACTGTTGCACTAAATTTCCTTTCTGGATCTAGATCATTATCTACTAGTCTTTGCAGTGTTTGCATTAGCAAAGTTAGCTATATGGTTATAAATCAGGAATTTAGGGCAGTGATACCAAAACAGTTTTCTAACTAATTAGTTCTGCTCAGTTCTGTAGAATTTTGTAAACTTTTGCTTTTCTTTCATCCTGGACAGTTAAATTTCCCATGTGAATAAATAATTTCAAAGAAGCATAGTAGCATAGAAAGTTTATATCAGAAAGGACTTTTGGAGGTCAACTAGTCCAACCTCCTGCCACAAAGCAGAGTGATTTCAAAGTCAGATCAGGGTTGCTCAGGGCCTTTACCTGTCAGGCTTTAAAAATCCCCAGTGGTGGCATTTCCACAAACTTTCTTGGCTCCGGGGCTTAAACGCTTTTGCTGTAAAGAAAAACTTTTTTTATATCCAGTCCAAATTTCCCTGGATGCAACTTGTTACCATATTTCACTTTGTGCCTCTGAGAAGGGTTTGGTTTCCCTTCTCTATAACTCCTCCTTAGGCAGTGGAAGGTAATTAGCTCTTCCCTTTACTTTCTCTTCTGCAAACAGAGCAACCCCAACTCTCTTTCCTCATGTGTCATGTCCTCCAGCTGCCAATCACCTTGGTGGCCCTCCACTGAACTTGACCCAGCTTGTCCATGTCTCTCTTGGACTGGATGGCCCTGGACTGAGAACGGTATTTCATGTGCAGGCTCTCCAGTACCGTGTAGAGGGGAATAACCACCTTCCCCAGCCCACTGGCTATGCCTGTGTTAAAGCAGCCCAACATGAGGTCCACCTCCATCACTGCAAGGCTGCATTTCTGACTCCTGTGCAACTTGTTATTCACCAAGGCCTCAAGTCCTTTTCTGTACAGCTGCCTCTCTGCAAGTCCCCAGCCTGTGCTAAAGCATAGGATTACCCCACCTTGAGGGTAAGACATTACATTTGCTTTTGAACTTCACGAGGATCCTGTCAGCTCATGTCTCCTGCTTGTGGAACCTCATCTGAGTAGCAATGATGCCCTTCAGAGCACTGATGCCTCACCCTAATTTAACTCCAGGACAAGCTTGCTGGCGGTGCTCATCAATCAGGACAGTGATGGACATCATTAGAATCACAAAATCACTAAGGTTGGAAAGG
>NW_010515328.1:41526-42289 GCF_000687285.1 Phaethon lepturus | reverse complement strand
TAGGGCTGTTCTCAATCCCTTCGTCCCCCATCCTGCCCTGATATCAGGGATCACCCTGACCCATGTGCAGGACCAGGCTCTTGGCCTTGTTGAACCTCATGAGGTTAAAATGGGCCCATTCCTCAAGCATGTCCAGGTCCCTCTGGATGGCATCCTGTCCCTCAGGCGTGCCAACCGCACCACTCAGCTTGGTGTCATCTGCAAACTTGCTGAGCGTGCATTTGATCCCACTGTCTATGTCATTGATGAAGATATTAAAGAGTCCTGGTCCCAATACAGACCCCTGAGGGACACCGTTCATCACTGATCTCCATCTGGACATTGACACATTGACCACCGTCCTCTGGATGCGACCATCCAAGCAACCCTTCATCCACCCAACCGTCCACCCATTAAATCCATCTCTCTCTCCAATTTAGAGAGAAGGATGATGTGGAGGACCATGTCAAAGGTCTTACAGAAGTCCAGATAGTCAAGATCTGCATCTCCATCTGGACATTGACACATTGACCACCGTCCTCTGGATGCGACCATCCAAGCAACCCTTCATCCACCCAACCGTCCACCCATTAAATCCATCTCTCTCTCCAATTTAGAGAGAAGGATGATGTGGAGGACCATGTCAAAGGTCTTACAGAAGTCCAGATAGTCAAGATCTGCAGCTCTTCCCTTGTCCACTGACATAGTCACTCCATTATAGAAGGCCACTAGGTTGGTCAGGCAGGACTTGCCCTTGGTGAAGCCATGCTGGCTGTCTCCAGTC
>NW_010515328.1:39145-41333 GCF_000687285.1 Phaethon lepturus | reverse complement strand
CTTCCCCGTACTGCCAGGACTCCACAAATGTCAGGGAGAGTGGCTTAACAGCTACATCAGCCAATTCCCTCAGGACACTGGGATGCATCTCATCAGGTCCCATAGACTTGTGCATGTTCATGTTCGTCAGGTGGTCTTGAACCTGATCTGCCCTTAAAGTGGGAGGGACTTTGCTCCCCCCCCACGTCCGTCTTGCAGTCCATCCCATCAAGAGGTTTGGGAAGAGAGACTATCAGTGAAGATTGAGGCAAAGAAGTCATTGAGTACCTCAGCCTTCTCCTCATCTCTTTTTACCAGTCTGCCAGTCTTGCTCATCATGGGGGGTACGCTTTCTTTGACCTTCCTTTTCTGCTGACCTACCTTTTCATACCTGACATACTCTTCTTATTATTCTTTGCCCCCCTTGCCAAGTTCAGTTCCAGCCATGCCATGGCCCTCATGATCCCATCCCTACACAATTGGGCAGCGTCCCTGTAGTCATCCCAGGATACCTGTCCCTGCTTCCACTGCCTGTGCATTTCCTTCTTGCCCTTTAGTTTGACCAGCAGGTCTCCACTCAGCCATGCCAACCTCTTGCTTTCCTTTCCTGATTTCTTACACTTGGGGACTGAGAGCTCTTGCGCTCTATGCAAAGCATCCTTAAAGATCTGCCAGCTCTGTTCCGCTTCCTTGCCCCTGAGGGCAGTTTCCCAGGGGGTCTATTGACTTACTCCCTGAAGAGCTGGAATTTTGCTTTCCTAAAATTCAGGGTCCTGACTTTACTCTTGACCTGCCCCATGTCCCTCAGCTCACCGTGTTACTTTTCCAGCAGATGTTGGTGTGGTTGAAGTCCCCCAGCAGGACAAGAGCCTGCAAGTGCAATGCCTCCTGTAGCTGGAGTAAGAAGTCTTCGTCAATAGGCTCCCCTTGATATCATGGCCTGTATTAGACACCAGCCGCAAGGTTCCTTTGTTTCCTCAGTCTCTGATTCTTTCTCTTAAGCTTTCAACCTGCTCGTGGCTATTCTTCAGAGACAGCTCTTCACATTCTATCCATTTCTTGACGTAGAGGGCAATGCCTCTGCCCTTATTTCCCAGCCTGTCGCTTCTGAACAGCCTGTAGCTATTGATAGCTGCACTCCAGTCGTGGGATTTGTCCCACCAACTTTCAGTAATGAGAACCAGATCATAGCTTTCTAACAGCACAGTGGCATCCAGTTCCTCTTGTTTGTTGCCCATGCTGCACACCCCTTAGTTCCTTTGAGGTCTTTCACTTGTGCAATAGGCTGAGTGCCCTTGTTAGCACCCCATCCCTCTATCCTTGTCATGTCATTCCACAGCTTGTCACAAGCAAGTCTGGTGTTATCCCCCCCACCCTTCAAGTCTAGTTTAAAGCCATGCCAATAAGCCCTGCTAGCTCATGAGAGAAGACCCTCTTGAGGAAAATTAATCCAACCTGATGCCAGCAAGCCAGGTGCCATGTAGGCCATCCCATTACCATAAAAGCTGAAATTGTGGCAGTGGTACCAGTCACGGAGCCATACATTAATAGGCTGGGACTGTCTGTTTCTTCCTATGTCGCTGCCCGCAACTGGAATGAGAGCGGAAAAAATAACCTGTGCACCAGATTCCCTTACCAACTGTCCCAAGGCCCTGAAGTCTCTTTTGATCGCCCTTGGACTATGAATTGCAACTTTGTCTCCACCCACATGGAAGAGCAGTAGTGGTTACTCAGCCTTTTCAGCTGGAAGACAGGGATGGAGAGCACAATAAACTCCTCATAATCCAGCAGGAAGCAGTTAAGGACCTGCTACACCACCTGGATACTCACAAGTCTATGGGGCGAGAGCTGGCAGAGGAGCTTGCCAAGCCACTCTCCATCATTTTTCAGCAGTCCTGGTTAACAGGGGAGGTCCCAGATGACCAGAGGCTTGCCAATGTGACACCCACCTACAAGAAAGACCAGAAGGAGGATCCTGGGAACTACAGGCCTGTCAGCCTGACCTCTGTACCAGGAAAGATTATGGAGCCGTTCATCTTGAGGGCACCCACAAGGCATGTGCAGGACAACCAAAAGATGAGGCTCAGCCAGCATGGGTTCATGAAAGGCAGGTCCTGCTTGACCAACCTGATCTCCTTCTATGACCAGGTGACCTGCCTAGTGGATGAGGGAAAGGCTGTGAATGTTGTCTACCTGGACTTTAGTAAAG
>NW_010515328.1:14502-38706 GCF_000687285.1 Phaethon lepturus | reverse complement strand
TCCCACCTGGGGCCCAGCCGTCGCCCATCCCTGTCACAACAACCCCAGGTAATGGTACAGGCTTGGGGAGGAGTGGCTGGAGAGCTGCCTGGCAGAAAAAGACCTGGGGGTGCTGGTTGACAGCTGGCTGAATATGAGCCAAGACCACATGCCCGGGTGGCCAAGAAGGCCAACAGCATCCTGACCTGTATCAGAAATAGTGTGGCCAGCAGGAGTGGGGAAGTGATCGTGCCCCTGTACTCGGCACTGGTGAGGCCGCACCTCGAATCCTGTGTTCAGTTTTGGGCCCCTTAATCCAGGAAAGACATTGAGGTACTGGAGTGTGTCCAAAAAGAACAAAGAAGGTGGTGAAGGGTCTGGAGAACCTTGTAAGGATCGGCTGAAGGTACTAGTGTTTTTCAGTCTGGAGAAGAGAAGGCTGAGAAGAGACCTTATTGTTCTCTAAAACTACTTGAAAGGGGGTTGTGGCGAGGTGGGTGTTGGTCTCTTTTCCCAAGTAGCTAGCAATAAGACGAGAGGAAATGGCCTCAAGTTGCGCCAGGGGAGGTTTAGATTGGATATTAGGAAAAATTTCTTTACTGAAAGAGCGGTCAAGCACTGGAACAGGCTGCCTAGGGGAGTGGGGGAGTTACCATCACTGGAACGTGGTGGAGTCACCATCACTGGAACTGTTCAAAAAACACATGGACGTGGCACTTCGGGACATGGTTTAGTGGGCATGGTGGTATTGGGTTGATGATTGGACTTGATGATCTTAAAGGTCTTTTCCAACCTCAATGATTCTGTGATTCTGTAATAATCTGAGGGCCGCACCAGGCTAGGAGGTATCCTAGTGATGTCTTTAACCCAGTCCTTAGGGAGTCGTCAGGCTTCCCTAAGGAGTGGTTTGTCCAGCATATTGGATCTTCTGTAACTCTCAGAAGGGAGTCACATACAACTATAACCCATATTTTCTTCCTCCTAGGGATGGTCGTGATACAGGGCGTAGGCCTTTCTGACATTGGCAACACCTGCAGTGTAGCTGGACCATTGTCCACGTCATCCATGGACTGGCCTTCCATGTCCAGAGCCTCATACCTGTTGTGCAGAGGCACCTGGGGAAGTGACATGGGCAAGGAGAGGGTTCGCCTGCCACCCTGATCATGGACTTGTCTCCATTTGCTCCTTTCCTTTAAGCTACTGACTTCATCCTGGTGGGAGGAGGGTAAAAGATCCTCTTTATCTTGTTGTTTTTTTTTTTCTGGTGGCTGTTCCTGTTTCTGTCTCAGGAAAGGCAGAGCATGGTTCCATGAGTCCATCTCTTTCTCTAACTCCCTGATGCTCCTTAACCTTTCTACTTCCTCTCGTAGCTCTGCCACCAGGCTGAGCAGATCATCCACTTGGTCACACCTCACACAGCTGTTCTCACTGCTGCCACCCACTACCAGTGAGAGGGTCTGGCACCGTCTGCAGCCTGAGACGCAGGTGGCTGCGTGTTTTCGTGGAGCTCTGTCTGGGTTGCCACATGCATTCTGGTGAGTGCAGAGGACATGGCTTTACATTGTGTGGCTACCGTAGCTAAGCTCCCCCTGAGAGCGTAATGACCAGCAATTCAACACATCTCTTGGGCTGGTATGGCAATTACACCTTTCCTGTGCACCCTTCTGCATGAACAGCCACAGAAACTGCCACACCACACCCTGGCTGACACGCCACGCTCTGTTTGCCCACTCTGTTGGCAGTGCACCTGGTCGCTCACGCTCAGCAGTCTGCTTTTTATAGATGTGAGAGTGGGCCACCATTGGTCTGGCAATGCCCATGCCTTGTCAGCATCTCCCACGAGAGCTGCTACCTCCTGTCCTTAGTAGGTAGGACATATATACATGTATGTTTCTCACTTATGGACCTTCAACCTGAATTGCCATAGACATGGACAAGATTAGTCCATTTGTGCCATCTGTGTTTGTATGAGTGTTTTTGGCTGTCTTAATTTGTGTGGCCAGCTGTGTATATGTGTGTATACTGGGTACAGTGTGACTGTGCCTATTGGGATTTGTGCCCAGCCTCACTACTGACTGGACCTAGGGACATGGAGCTAGAGTAGCCTCACCTCTTTCTGCCTACTGGATTCAGAATCTCCTCAGAAAAATAGCTTAATATTAGCTGGGTGTGTCACATTTGTTTGACGTCCATAATACATTGGGTGAGCAATTGGCTGACAGGTCAGCCTCAAAGAGTTATTGTACATGGGGTTACACCAGGCTGGTGGCCAGTCACCCATGAGGTTCCCCAGGGCTCAGTTTTAGGGCCAGTGGTCTTTAATGTTTTTATAAGTGATCTGGACATGGAAATCAAATGTACATAAAGTAGAATTTGCCAATGATGCTAAGTTAGGAGGAGTTGTGGACTCCCTCAAGAGTAGAGATGCCTTACAGACATCTGGATAGACTAGAGAGCTGGGCAGTCACCAACCATATGAAATTTAACAAGAGCAAGTGCCAGATTCTCCACCTGGGATGATGTAATCTTGGTTATGCATACAAATTGAGGGATAAGAGGATGGAGAGCAGACCCGTGGAAAGAGATCTGGGGGTTTATTCAACTTGTTTGATGGCAAGTTGAATATGAGTCAACTGTGTGACCTGGCAGTCAAAAGGGTCAACCGTGTCCGGGGGGGCAAGAAGCACAGCATAGTTAGCCAGTTGAGGGACGTGATTGTCTCACTCTACACTGCACTTGTGTGGCCACACCTTGAGTGCTGTGTGCAGTTTTGGGCACCTCATCAAACTATTAGAGTGTGTCCAGAAGAGGGTGATCAAGATGGCGAAAGGTCTCAAGGGCAAGACTTACAAAGAACAGCTGAAGTCACTTGGCTTGTTCAGCTTGGAGAAGACAAGGCTGCGGGATGACCTCATCACAGTCTACAACTTCCTTAAGGAGGGCAGTGGAGGGGCAAGTGCTGATCTCCTCTCTCTGGTGACCAGCCGTAGGACATGAAAAAATGGAATGAAGCTGCATCAGGGGAAATTTAGATTGAACATTGGGAAAAAGTTCTTCACTTAGAGGGTGGTCAGTCACTGGAACAGGCTCTCCAGGGAAGTGATCATGGCACCAAGCCTGTCAGTGTCTAGATGGTGCTCTTAGTCATATGTTCAATTTTAGGTAGTCCTGTGAGGAACAGGGAGTTTGACTTGATGACCTTATGGGTGCTTTCCAACTTGAGATGCTCTACGATTCTAATAAACAAGCACACAAAGGTTAAAGAATCATTTCACATCTCACAGCAGATGCTTTTATTGGGTGGTCAATAATTTTTTTCCCTTCCTCTTCTGCACCCTCATCTCACATTTCCCACAAGACCTCCTAACAGCAATCCACAACAGGGCATGAGTGGGGTCTATAAAGAAGACTAGAGAAGAGCAAGAAAAGCTAAAGTACATCAGACATTTTCAGCTACCGGGGGGATTGCATGACATATTGCAGACAAATGGGAGCTCACCCTACTGGCATTTATCACTGGATAAGACCTATGTGGTTGTGTAGCACAATCTACCTTGCCTCTCACAGAAATGACGGGTTTACTTTTTTTTCTATTGAAGAGAAATAATTTGATATCCTCACAGATCATGGAATTAAGAACCACCTGCACAAAAAAAAGGGTGAAGGAGACATTCAATTTCAACTTACTTGCATGTCAGTAGATGTGGCAAACAGTCTTGTGTCAGGATACTAATACAGTATTTAGGCAAACTCTGTTCAGTTCCATGTTTTTGCAGAAACTTCTCGCAAGATCGTGGGTGTGTTCATCATGGAGTGGTTTTAATCTTTCTTGCAGCTCTTAGAAATTTAGGTTTCAAAGTTTTGGGGAAAGGCCATCTTTCTCAGTGGTCAAGATAATTTCTTCTTCTGCTTGAGCAAAGACATAATTTCATATTAGCAGCTGCCTAATGAATGACAAAGTAATCTTGACATGGTGTTGATATTCATTACCATCTAAACCAATGACTACATTAGGGTTAATTTGTGATTGCAGATTACAGCTATTCTCTATTTCAGCAATGCTGTGCTTTGCACTGGTCTAAATAATCTTCTTCCTTACCTTCCTCAAGCATCTGTACCCTCAGTCATGTTACAGTTTTGCCAGTGTACTTACTGTGTCTACATGTGAAGAGCATCTGCTCACCCAGACATGTTGAATGGGGATCATATTTCTGCATATTCCTGATTGCTGAAACAGGGCTGGCAGGAGGCTGTAGACCTGGCCTGAATCTCTTCAGCCATCTGGTGCTTGCTGGCTTTGCAATCCCAGATCACACCAAGATTTATAACAGAAGCATTGGCTTTACAGATAAAAACAACTGACAATAGTGGTGGCTTTTTGCACAGGAATGCACAAATCAGAGAGCATAGTTTCTTTCTGCTGACAGCTTCCTCCAGTCCCATCTGGCATTCTATGTGCTCTGATTGAACCCATATACCATTAGAGGCAGTGACACATGTTAACAGTTGCTATAGCTTGTGATCCAAATACAACTAGCAAAATCTTTTCTGGAGAGTAACTTTGTTCTGCTTGAATGTCTTCTATTTATCCTGAATCTGAAAGTTTCCTCTCCTTCTGTATTTTAAATACTTTCTTTTTTTTAAAATGATTGCATGATAAGTTTAATTACAGCAAACAGTTAAATAGGAGTTTCAGTAGGATTTTAATTTGTGGACTTTTAAAGTGAGTGACTTTGGACATTGTTTCATTACATTATGGAAGGTTCTGTTTCTAGGAACTATGTAACTAAAGTTGTGGTGAAGTTGAGGTAAAAAAACACTCATTTTCTGTTTTCTTTTTTTTTTCATCTATTTAGATTACAGTTTTACAGATTTTTAACAAAAATTCTGATCTCTTCATGTACACTTTCTTCAGCTTAATCATTACTGAGTACATGACCTGGATAACAGATCAGTTTAATTTCTGCAATATTTATTCAATCCTAGGTAAAAAGCCAGATGTAATACAAATTCTTTGCAGGATCATCTATTATCCTGCAAACTCTTCCTGATATCGGTGAAGAAAAGGTTTTTATATTGCTAGTTATATGCCACTTCCTGATGAGCCCCAGATACACTGAAGATACTGATATGTGACTCCTACTTAAGATTAGCCCATTTGTTTCATATGAGAAATGACTGAAATTGCCTGACCTATTTTTATTAACTTTTTTTCTCACTTAACTGTAAGCAACTTTTCCCCTTTTCTTTTTTTTCCTTCCCTATTCCTCCACATCTAGCTATTGATTTATAACTGCTGCAGGGCCACCATTTCTTGGAATATATAACAATGGGTGGTGTTTAATCAAAAAGCAAATAATAAAGGGAACAAAAGCTTCAAAATCAAGCTTTCCTGATAAAAGTCAGGTGAAAAAATCTGTCACGGCACACTATAAAATGCAGGTGTTCTACAGAGTGGATGTTCAATCATCATTACCCCGTCTCTCTTGCAGAGGATGCTTGCTCCTCCAGTGGTGATGCTAACCCCAGGGCCTGGCAGACTTGCCCTCACATATCTGTTTTGACCTTCACTTCTGTGACTGCTGGGAAGTAATTTCTCCATTCTGTTCTCTTGCTCTCTATGATTGTTTCTGAGGTTTTGTGCGGGGTTTTTGTGTGGTTTTTTTTTTGTTTGTTTTCTTGTTTTTGTTTTTTTTAAAGGATAAAGGACTACAAGACCTGGTAACATCAGGATGATAGAGAAAAGTCATGTTGACATGTTATAAAGTCTGTGATGGGACAACACTTCATAAAGTGAGGCTTTACGTGTATGCCTACTTTAACCTCTACATTTGTATTTGCATTTAATGCAATTATATATTGCTCAGAATCAATCACTCCTGATTTAAAGGTCCAACTACTCAGAATAGAAGGGTGTTCAAGACAGGTTATTGGTATTTGTTGCCAAACTTGCAGCAGTTTTGAACATAAGTTGCAAAAGTTCAAGTGCTAGAAGTGTTAGTGTGATGTTCATTAATAATGCTCCAGGATACTTTACTCTGGCTGAAAGGCAGAGTATCACTACAGTGATAGCATTATCCCTCAATAAAGTAACAGTGTGATTTAGCTTATTATCACTTTACTAAGCTGATATCACAAGCTTTGTCCTCTGCATTTTTTAGAGGAAACTTACTTGATTTTTTTCCCACAGATAGCCTGTGTAGACAAATGTATATGTAGAGGAATAGCTCATAGAGTCCTTCAGACACAATGAATAGTTTTGTTCAGCTTTCAAGATACATGCAATAATACTACCTGTGAATGTGAAGAGGTGAAAATGCATAAACTTCACTGATTTTTATCTCTACCTTATGAAAACGTAAGGTAAAAATTCTGAAATCCATTGCCTATTTTTCTATACATATATATAGAAAGTATGTGTATTAATGCATCTTGCTACCATACACATGATTTCTATAGTGAAAGGCATAGCTGAATCTTTTGTTTGCATGTTGTCCTTTCTGTTAGCTGTGTTATTAGTAACATCGATTACAATTTGCTCCTTAGACATCCAGAAATGAGGGAGACTTGGGAAGTACAGGAATACCTGAGTGTGCCCCTAAAAGAAAACTAGCCATTGTGGGTTTATTTTATTAATTATTTTATTAATATTATTATTATATTGCATTGTTTATATTATTATATAATAATATTAAATATTATTAAATTAATATTTTCTACTGTACATAGCAAATTGAAGAGTTAGTGATTTTTTAAAAATCTTTTACAACTTGCTACAGCCCTATCAGGTGTTAACAGACATTGGATCTTAAAACAAACTGAATTAAAACTAGTATTCTACTGTACTTAAAACAGCAGTGTTTCTATCAATTTTTACCAGATGGTGATTACCCCAAGGGGCAGAAATGAAAACATTGTATATAATCTTTTTTATCTACCACACTCTGCAGAATAAAAAATGAGTAGTTTGTTGGCAGCAGCTGAAACACAAAAACCTGTTCTTTTCAATTCCTTTGCAGCATGTGTTATTTCAAAGGTGAAATACCATAGCAAGTGTGAGAAACAAGTTACTAGGGTTGGGGGAAAATGACCATACAGGAATATTATTTGACAGAAGATACGTAAGTTATGCTGCAGAGGATCCGATAATGTTAACAATGGTGGTTGAGAGAGGGCAGCAAAAGTGTAACGTATGCATCACTTGATAGATAGTATTTCCAACAGTATTGTCCATGTACGTGATTTTAAATTCTGATGGTTTCCACATAAAGCTTCATTTAAGGTTTTGCTTATCAATGCTTAACAGCACTGGTAAAGCCAAATAAAACCAAATGGCCCTTTGGAGTGCCACAGAGGCGGTGATCGCGTCCACCCAGAAAACTTATTGCGTGCTGAAAACTTATATTTTCAAGCAATCCAAGTTGAACCAGTAGTAATATTTAGAACCAAAATGCTCACACCATTTAAGATCAGCGAGACAAATCCTCTGTTTTGGCAAAGGTGCACTCAAACAATATTTAGCGCAGATAGTGAAAAGAGCTAGAAAATGTCACCTTTTAATTTGATCTTTGTGAAATACCTGTTTCAGACAACTAACACAAGCTAAAGCATCAGAAGACACATTTGAACTTGGATTTTTTTTTTCCTGAGAGAGCACCCACAGATGCAGAAAACTGGATAGCACAGGAGTACCTGAGGCACAGGTATAGAATCCAAGAATTTTCTAATAGGAAATTTCAGTAAATCCTCTAGCACCCAGATTAGGCAGAATGGGAATGATCACTGGAGAATACATTTTACGTTTTGTGGTTGGTAATTCAGACATGTAAAGTGATTTGGATTGAAAGAAAAACAGTGTCAAATGTTTGTGCTTAATTACCCTGCATCAGAATGCACTGAAAGGTGACTGCATGTCTTTGGCAAGGTTATAAATAGTCTTACATGAGATACCTAAAGGTCTTTGAATATAGACAAACTAAAATGAAAACTATTAGTACTTATAATAAATATCTGTGTTAGGAGAAAACAATAACCACTTAACAATACTGTCACAGTCAAAACATGATATTTCAAAAACTATCAAAACAAACACAAGCACAAAGCTTTCAGAAAATCTTTATGTTTTGGCAAGACTTTGAAGTGGTATATTTCTTATGATTTTGTGTGAGGACATCTCATAGTTCCTTTTGTTGAAAATTTCAGGAAAAAATGACTATATTTTTACACTGAATCAAAATTTAAGTATCTAAGGGGTTTTGGTTGTTTTGTTCTGTGGGTTTTTTGAGAGTTTGATTTTGTTTTGGTTTTCCCCATTCAGTATTTTAAATATTACATTTGAAGTAGTCTGAACTTCAGTTTACAAAAATATAATTCTCCAACTCTAATTTGTAACGGGAAATTTTTGGAAAAATACAATCAGGAGGCACTCTGCAGTGAAGGCAGTATGAACTGAGCAATAGCATTTTATTTTTATGTAGCCTTTTATATCATGTTTTCTGCCTTATGATTCAGAATACTGAAGAATTAAAATTGAAAAGTTAATAATGTTTTGAATGCAGGAGGAAGCAGTTTAATACATTTTAATACATTTAAATAAAATTTACAATACATTTAATACAATTTAATACATTTAAAATACATTTTATTTGATGTACATTTACTTTTCAAGAACATACTTTGTGGTATAGTGGAAAGAGACAGAAAATGAGCTAATCATTCCTAACTCGGAACCTGCACCTTTGTCACTGTTTCAGTTGTAGGGTCACTGAATTCACAGCTCAAAAAGTAACTTCGATGCACACAGATTTCAGCTGCAGAATAAGCATACCCACAAAGAAGCGAGCCAAATGCCTGCCTTTCATATTGTAGGAAAGTTGTATATGCATATAAGCTATGATATAAGACATATTTTACATGTATTCACCTAATTATCTGCATCTGGCACAACTGGGATTCATTCCAGGACGAGGAAATGAAGCAGAATGGCACTGCTGGATGATCCATCCAGTGAGCAGAAAAAGGCAAACATCTGTTCTCCTTTCCTGATCCTCTTTATAGTGTTTGATCTGATTGATTAGCAGATCCTACCACCTCTCTTTAATGGAAAAATGGTTTTGGTCCCCCCATTAAAGGTCCATCCTCTTGTGTTGTAGTAGGATCCTGTATATCCTATTACTGGGCTTCTCACAAGGACCAAATACCAATATATCCTTAAAATTTACATGTAACCTTCAGGAGACCTGGGGATGTGCCATATAAGCCTGCTTGCCTGCTGCCATGTGCAGCCACATGATCTACTTCAGGCTTGACCCAGCGTTTACATGAGATCTGCTCATGAATAAAAGAAATCTGAGCAAGGTAAGACAGGAGAGGACAGGGCTATAAAAAGTGAGTGCCACTGTGTAGTTTTTTTGGAATTGAAGTTATGGCCTTGCCTTTATCACCAACAAAACTACACATCTGGGGCTCAGGACAGGGAAAAACACTCCCTCCAGGCCAGAGGTCATGACTGGCATGACCCCCTTTTATCCAGGGGGGAAAAAGTAATCTTATAAAAGAGATTAAACTTACTGATACACAATTTTTCCTAGGAGTTTGTTACATGTTTTAGCACTTTCTACTCAGGTGATAGGCATGGCTGTGGGGTTTTTTTCTAACTTTACCCTTCTGACTAAACAAATGCACAGCTACATACGAACTTGAAGCAAAACACCATATTACAAAAAACCAAGAGCTCCAAATAAAAAAGCCAAACCGAAACAGAAATGTTCACCAAGAAACTACTTCAATAAACAAAGTACATACCTTTCTTGCCTGGGGATATGATTCACACATGAAATGTATCCCTTACCATATACTTAGAAGAAAGATAGTCGCTGTGGATAGTAGGTAAAAACCTAGTCAGGAAAGAATAAGATAGATTGCTCAAAATTTGCCTCATATGTTTAAATGCAGTATTTTCTATTTAGTTGTATTCTTTAAGAAGCAAATTAGCTTTAAATAGGCATAAAATTTAATTTAATAACATGCAGTCAGACAGGGTTGCTATGACATTTCCAGCAAAAAAACTGCTACAGAAGAGGTTTTTAACGCCAAAAAAGACCTTTTGCTAATCTAGTCTGACCTCCTCGGTATCATAGGCCATGAAAATTGTTTTTTTATGTCAGGGCAAAACTATGTCAGTTCAAAAGACAATAAAAAGTTCTACGTTAATGAACTATGAAGAAGGTCAGTCACATAAACTGGAGAAGAATGGCTGTAAATATTAAAAATTAAAAAATGAAGATCCTGTCTAAAAATAAGAAGACTGAATATAGGCTAAATCAGTTTGTATTCACAGCGACATATATCCCCATTTTAAACACCTTCGAGGACAATGAATTTCAATTTCACTTGCTTCTTCAGCTTTTTTATGCATCCCATAAATTTATTCCATAAGGCTCTGAAATCTGCAAGTTTGTCTCATGCTTTTTGTATTTAGTGCTCATGTTGCATGCAGCAACATTAATCTTACATGAACAGTAAAGTTCAAACTAAGGAATGATACTTTATGTCTATAAAATAAAAAGTTTTATCATTAAGTAGAATAATTGTTACATATGTTACATAAAGAATCTCTTTAACATGGCACATTATTGAAGTTATAATAAAGTTCAGGATCTTACTTCATCTTGTCTCCCCAAATTTGTTCAATTACTTTAATAATGATTGACTTTCCCCTATTAAATAATGTTGGTATAACTGATTTACAGAGAAGCATCAATCTAACTGCTTCAGTTTCTACATTCCTCAGTGGCCTATTAATAGGACCATCTGAATTGTTGAAGAAGTGGCTGGAGAACAAGAAAAAATGTCTTTTAAATATATAATGGATTTGACAGATGTTAAGGGAACTACAGCATGATATAGACATTCAAGTAGTCACCAAAATGCATGTGAATGAATTCACATTTTCCTATAGACAAATCACGACAGATCTGATTGATAGCTCAGAACATCTGTATATGTAGTCTGTAGAGTCAGTAATATAACCTCAATGTCCAAAGAAGAATAAACTAGTTCCTCCCTTCCTCCCTCAAAAAAGAGAATCACGGACAAGCTATCAAAATAATGAAGCTTGAGGTAATTCATACCGAATTTCCTGTTTTGTTCAGAAGCTTTATATTCAGTTGTTGTTTCATTGTCAAACTGATAATATTGTGAAAATGGCTGAGTCAGCACCAAAATTCTGTTATGAACAATTCCTGATAGTGATATTCCCATATCTGAGAATACTGGTATTTTTCCTAACTATTCACTAGTGCATAGCTTACTTTTCCTGCGACAGTTTATCTCTCTCTGACTCTCGGCTAGAAAATACATGGCCTCACAGACCAGAGGGCTTTTATCATAGTTGGTACCATACGAAGGAACATGAACTAACACTCTCAGTTTAATCACTGAGCTTAAACTGAGATTAAATTCAGAAACCACTCAGTTTGTGGTTTAGCTCTCAAGTGAAAAAACTGTCCTGAGTATAAAGCGTACAAACAGCCTCCCTAATATTCATGGTTCTCGGTGGTTTTCTGTGGTTGAAATGGTATGGGGATATAAAGCAATGAGGCACATGTTGTTTTGTATTCACCAGAACGTGTTATGTCCCTTATTGGTCACTGCTGTCAGAGCTCTGTGGTAGAGATTCTCCAAGTGCTGTGCCGCTGGGATCCTGATTAATGGCAGTTATCAACTTGGACTCTCAAAGTGACATAAAACTGATGGTAATCAGAGTGTTTATCTAACCACTGATGTCTGACACACAAAAAACGGGGAAAATGTTAATGCATGCTGAGCGTCATTAGTAGTTTAAACTTTAAAAAGCATTTGTGGTAGATTATATTTTGTGATGGGTTAATTATAGTGCTTTAAGCTCCTTTAGCAAGTAATTTGAATATTTTAGCCCCATGTAAATGAGTGGCATTTCATAGCTTAACCTATTACTGAGTCAGAGGTTGAAAGGTTACAGAGTGAGTGAAAAAAAGCTGGAGCTGCTGACGAGAGGAAGCACTGAGGACATCATTACAGAACTTCTCTTTCTTCACCCACAACTCTGTCATTTATCTCACTGCAGTCACTTAGCTAGAGCGTTTATTCCTCGTCCAATTTCACTTCTACTCAGGTGTCTGAACTTGATTTCCCTCATGCTTGCAGGCAAATCTATCTGATTTCAATTTTAATCAAGGATAAGAAGGAATTACAAATAAAATAGATGTCTTAGCAAGCAAGGCAAGGGAAATTTTTTCCTTATTGATTTCAAGATTAATTAAGAGCTTTGTAAAATAAAATGGGGCCCAACATAAATACAACAAAAATATCATCTGTAACTCTTTGAATAACTGATTGCACGATGAATCCACAAAACCAGATAAATAATTCTCTGCAAAGTCTATCATCATTCAACTAAAATGATCAAATACGCTAAATAGCAGATGTGCTCTTGCTTTCCTCTGTTGAAGTAACAAAATTTGCATTCATTTTGCTGGAAACAGAAATGCTACAAGCTGCACAGCCAAAAATGTGGTTATACTAGTCCAAAGGCCAGCAAAATAGTTAACTCATAATTCAAGATAGAAATTGAAGCTCAACAAAAGCATCAGCTAGTACATTTGATAGCCCAGGAAGCAGGCCTGTAGTTGTCTCTGTAGCTGACTGCATATGAAAAGAAATCTATACGTGATATAAATAAAGATAAAATTCCTGTATATTCAATTGCAAGACTCTGATCCAAGGCAATCTTGCCAGGAAACAATTTTCAGAATAAATGGAGATTTCTATATCTGAGTGATCAGTCTTATTGCTGCCATGGAAACAAAAATAATATATCCCATGCAAGCTTTTAAAATGCATGTTGGTGACAGCAGGGACAAAGGAAAAGTTAGAACAAATCAAAGTATTAAGTGCAAAGGACTTGAGTATTATATGTAAAATGCCATTGAGCCCCCGTTCTTCTCACGTATTCCTCAATTAATAAGATTTAATTAGTAAATAATTAGAACATTTCTGAATTTAAACGTAACAGACACAATGCCTCAGCTGCTTTGCTTCACGTATTTGGTGCTTCACAAGACCGCATACTGATGCTGAATAAGGCTGAGATTTTCAGAGACATATGACATGACATAAACAGTGGTAACAGCTAACGCTGTTAGGTAATTTTAACACTGTTAGCTGTTAGGCAGCTAACTATATTACGTACCTACGAACTCCTAGCCCTAAGCAGTCATTTTTACTTTATTCTTCAGCAAAGCTACCTCTGGAGCAGGGTGGTCCCGTGTTACCAGTTGCAGTAGCTGGATCCAGGTTCAGGCCCCCTTTACAGATTTCTCCCTAGCAGCAGTCTGTGTCTTCCCATTTAAGAGCAGTGGTTCTTTTTTCTGCACCAGCAAGCATCCTTTTTCAATGTCACCTGCTTTCCTTCTCCCTTCTTTAAGTGGTGGGCCAAAGGGAGGATCTGTTACCCATTGTAACCATTAGCAGCAGACCTTGACTGCTCAGAGTCCTTGACGGTCTGTTAGAAGTTCAGCGGGTACTTTTTAGACATATGCAGCCATATCATCTGCCTTCAAGAAGCATAACTGGGTCAGAAAGGAGCAAAACCAAAGCATCTTCCCAGTGGAAAAGTCATCACTTCTACAGCTGATGGAACCAACTGCCCGGGTTCTGCACAGAGAGTATTTCAGAAGCAGGGTACAGGAGAGGGATGGCTTACTGCTGTCTGAATGGGTAGGTCATAAGTTTCTGGTGTACATTAGCACATCGGTGGCATGTTACCTCCCCCTGAGGTGAGTATTAACTGGTCAACAGAACTGGGAGATGATTCATAGCTCCCTGATAGCTAATCAGTGCTCCTCGTGTGAAGCAGATCACAGGTGCAGGAAAGAAACTATTGCTTTTGTGCATTCCCAAGGCAACACATCATCAGAACAAGCAGTAGAGGAAGTCAGGGCACTTCAAACACCTTAGTGTTTCTGTAGTCACATTTTCTTCCCCAACTGCTCTCTTGTTCACTGATGCAAGGAACCAGTGACGGCATGTAGTGATAGTGAATTATATCTTCCCCTGTAGGAAAAAGAAGATTCAGCCACAACAAACAAGTTGGTCCAGGGTGGGATGTATAGATTTTAGAAGAGTTCCAAAAAGCATTTCCATCTTGAAACCTGTCGTGGCAAACTGCTGAGGCCCATGTAACTCAATAATGTTGAGCAGCATGATTTTCTTTGTGTGCAGGTAGGATTTACATTATCCTGGACAAGACTCTGTCTCAATAGTCCACTATGTAATACCATATTATAAACTTTAATTGGTTGCATATCTCTAAATTTCCATTATTTCTTGGTTGGCTTTTGATTCAGCTAAGATATGTGGACGCTATACATGCAGCGTGTAGACCCATAATAGTGACACAATCATTTGGAAATGTGACTAGTTAATCTCTCAGATGAAGGACTGGTCATGTGTCAGTCATTGTTCTTGAAAGATACACGACTGCAGAGAGTACGCAGATGTTGCAAAACCAGCCATCCGAGGGACAGAGATAGCACAGGTCCTGCATAGGCAGGTTGGTGTGCTTTTCCCAACTGCCTCGAGAGTAACTGGTGCATCAAAAGGTCAATCATCAGTTAACTCCAGAATGGGAGGGGCTTGAGCACTAGAGACCCTCTATGCCCCACCCCCCACCCCCTTAAAGGAAGGTTCTGGAAAGTTAGACGGTGAATGAACTAAAGGGTGTTACCTGACAGAAACAGACTGTACAAAATCACAGGTTTGTATCAGCCATTAGTGCGTGCACCACCACTCCGGCACTAAGAAGACTACGACTACACTGGATCCCGGGGTGGTGATATCTTTTTTTCTCTCTCTCTCTCTCTCTCTCCCACCCCCAATCTCCTTTATCATGTTAAGTTTAGGACCCTTGGCCAGTTGCCACACTCTCCGTTACCTACAGGTTAATAAAGCGTAAGTAATTGCCTCAAAAGAGTAGTTGTCGCTGCTTTTATTTATCATGCAGATGATCACCAAAATTACCTACCCCTGGCCCCGCCGAGTGCGACAGGACTGGAAAATAA
The DNA here is from genome assembly GCF_000687285.1 of Phaethon lepturus. Lineage (NCBI taxonomy): Eukaryota > Metazoa > Chordata > Aves > Phaethontiformes > Phaethontidae > Phaethon > Phaethon lepturus. The sequence goes on along the minus strand of NW_010515328.1, from coordinate 23,626 downwards.
CACTACAGAATTTTGTTCAGTGAGATTCGTGGGCATTTTTTGGTTATCTCATGTATCTGGTTATATTTGCTGTATATAAATGTTAACTTTATTCCATTTGGAACCTCTTTCAATCCAGAAAAATCACAAAAATATAAATCTGAGAATAGCTTCAATAGTAATATTGTCCATCCCCTGTACCTGCTAAGACCAAATATACCTGTGTCATTTCAGATATGCTCATCAAACATAGTCATGACAGTTCCAGGAAATCCATATGAGTGTTCTACTGCTATGAAGATTTTTTTTGTTCTCACCTGAATGACCTTTACTGCAATGACTTTTCTCCCAACTCTTCTCATTCTATTTATCACAGACGTGGTACCACACATTTCTAGAGGGCCATTCAGAGAGGTCACAGAGGACACCCTTCTTTGCAGGAGCTTGTCAAGTATCTGAAAACTCTTATGATGGCTTTTCCTCACCTTCTTCAGTCTACCCTTTTCTAGATCAAGTAGTTGTTGTGGGTTTTTTCCCCTTTCCTACAGGAAAAGTTTCCTTTTTACCTACATCACACCTTTTCAGCATGTGTTCATTCTTATTCCTCTTCTCAGTACTCTAAGTCATCTACTTTTCGCCCAGCCTGGGATTCCCAAGGCTGAATGCAGTACTTTCCCCAGTGACCAATATATTACAAACTTGTGTAGTAAACCAGATGGATCATTTTCTCTTTTTCACAGGCAAAATCCCCCTTGTTTGTGTATTTAAGTATGATTTCTGCCTTTTTTGTGACACACAATCACAGAATCATTAAGGTTGGAAAAGACCTCTAAGATCATCAAGTCCAACCACCAACCCAACACCACCATGCCCACTAAACCATGTCCCGAAGTGCCACGTCTACATGTTTTTTAAACATTTCCAGTGACGGTGACTCCACCACCTCCCTGAGCAGCCTGTTCCAATGCTTGACCACAACATACTGTAGTGTCTGGTTCCTCTTAGACAGCATGACCAGTTGTACCACATCCTGTGTATTTGTAGGTGATTATTTCCACCTGCATTTTCTGGATGTTCCTTGAAGATGTCTGCTTTTAGTTTACTGTTATGCTTTTACCCTTGTCCAAGAGTCTCTCCCCTGTCTGTCTTGCCCCTCATCTCCACCTTCTTAACTAGCTCCTTCCAACTGACAACCAGACTTAGGTAGGTTTCCCTGTTTTTTATATCAAAAAGTCATCACTGATGAGTAACAAGAACTTGCCAGATAGCATTTGTACTCCTTCATTTTGTTTTTCAGCAGAAGCCTCCATAGTTAAATCATCTTTAACAAGAGGAGAATAAGTCAGACAGCTTTAAGCTTTTTGAACCATCTGAGGCTGCTTGTCAGGGAAATATGAGTTGTATGCTTTAGTAAATTTGGTAAATAAAGCTCAGTCATCTAAATACAGGGGTCTGCTGCCCTGAAGGAAGCAATGTTTTGGATTAATTACCTAATATTTTGAATATATGCCATATTTATAAAGTCACAAGATGCATAAAACATATCTTACTCCATATTCATCTAACACAAATGGTATGGTACAATAAACCACATATAATAAATAAGGTATTTATTTTTCTTAAGCTTGGTTCTGTGGTTACAAATCCTGCAGATTCTGTTTCTTAATTAACACTATTATCCTGTGCTGGAAATCACCGGAAAGCCTTGTTCAGCTGCTTCCAGTTTCAAGGTTTATAGTAGATCCCCTGCATATTGCCAGCTCTGTTAGAGCTTTCTTTCTGGAATTAGCCAGACCTTCTTCAGTTCTAACTTGCCCTGCATATTGGGCTTCAGTGGGAACAGTCACATCCTTGATATGTAAAGGAATAACTCCTCTTTTTTTTTAACGCAATCCTTCCCAAATAGCTCACACCATTTAATATGAAATCACTTTCACTTGAATAATTTTTCTAAGTCTCTGTTATGCTTATTAAATCATACTCTGATTTCTGTATTAAAACTTTTGACACCTTTTTATTAGACGTGTAAGGCACCGATACGCTTAGCATGCAGAGAGCCAGAGCGTCTCTAATCCCAGTCTTCCTTTCTGTTCTTCCTGTCATCATATTGCCCAAATTGTTCAGCTATTTTTCTGTTTAGGTGACTGTTTTACATAGGGCCTTTTGGCACCAGTCATCAGATGCAAAGCTAAGCTCCTCTTCACTAGGACACTGAGCCAATCTGCAGAGAAGGTGGTGAAGAGAAATGGCAACTCTCCTTTTCCATTCCTCTGATCTTCCTGGAAGAATTAAGATGGTGATAAATTGAGATGATTATGTATCATATAACATAGCCAACATAAAAAAACCAAAACAAGGGACACATAATCGAAGTAAGACAGGAGTCTAGGACTAATACATTCCCTCTTTGTCTCTATATGATTGTTCCCATCACTTACCAACTAAAAAAAACCCTCAAAACAAAGCAAACTAACAAAAAACCCACAGGAAAAAAACCCCATCTGTTGATTCAGAACTTCTGTTCTAGCCTGATATTTTCATTATGAGAATTTTCAGGTGAATTTTCTTCCCGGAAAATTCCTACAGTTGTCTTTCTATGGAGCAAAGGTGAAAATTACACTCATCGAAACATAAAAAAAAATAAGCATTGTTAGAAAAAGTGAAATTTAATGCAAAAAATAATTTCATATTCTTTAATAAAAAAACAAAAAAAAAAAAGCATTGTTAGAAAAAGTTAAATTTAATGCAAAAAATCATTTCATATTCTTCAATTAAAAAAACCTGTTTTTCACATATCACTAGTAAAATCTAAGTATTCTGCAGGACCTTTGGACCTCACAGCATAAAGTGACAGAATTTAATCTCCCTTATATCTAAAACATCGGAAAACCTTAGCTTAATAAAACAAATCAAATTAAAATGAACCCTGTTACAAAATACTTCGGGGCAAAAATAGTTACTGGTTAAAGTGGGGCAAAATAAATGAGCAGAATCAAAATGTATTGTTGAAAAATTAGTCTTGCTACATATAATGAAATAAAATTAAATGTAAGGGGAAGAAAACCAGAAGAACAGTTGAAAGAGAATGACAGAATGTGACTGCAAGGGATTTTGTTTTGTTTTCTTTCTGCTCTTTTATATAGATTAGTGACTGAATCGTAAAACGTGTTCTTCAATTTTGGTGTTAGATGTAATTTTTCTTAAAGATCAGGCTACTATTTAATATTTAGTGCTCATATAAATACAAATATTTAAATCATGTTGATCTTAATGTTCATTTGTGACTAATGTCTAAAATTGTCATTTTTTGACATATCAGTTATTCCATGCACATGTATGATTTGAACGGTAATCTGTTCTGAAACTACATTTTTAGCAATCAGTTTCAAAGAAACAGCTAATGATGGATTGTGGACTTTCTAAATGAGGCTTAATGCTATTAAAGAGATTTACTTGATTAGTCTTTAAAGATATATTAACGGGGTGAAACTCTGTATCTAAATGAAAGTTTATCAGTGGTAGCAAGAACAGAACTTGGTTTACTACATTTTCAAATATATTGAACCTATCTTCTTATTATTGTGACTTAGAATGAATATCTAAACCTGATAAATAGATTAAGAGCTGATAAATTAGATAAATATCTAATCCACATAAAAAATTATTTTAAATATTTTTAAATGTAATAGTCTTTTAATCTAATATTTGTACATATACATAAAAGTGTCCATATGAGTTTACAATCAAACATATACAACATAATAACAACATATTTAATGTCTTAAATTTAGCTATTGGAGTATATATAGAAATTTGTATTTCTTATACCTGATATCTGTAGATTATATGTAAAAATCTGATCACATAAATAATAAGCATTGCAAGAATGAACTTTCTTTTTTTTTATTTACCATAACATATATTTAATTTTAAATTTTATTATCATGCTCCAGTTTCATTATCGTCTAGTTTCTGTGGCTGAGAAAACACTTTCCTTAAAGCTCATATTATCATGTGTGTTTCATATCTCAGTAAAATATCCTTTGCCATGAAGTATCTTATGCTTCTCGTTAATCCAAAAGTTTACTTTAAAATCTAAGTTGTTAATGTTCCCATCTCGTTACCTTCAGTTTTGAAAAAGAAGATGCCCTGTACACTCCAGTGTACTTGTCAGCTGCAAAACAGTGTTGCCGAAACAGGATGAAAAGGCTCCATGTTTAATGTCTCCTGGTGCTTCCAGAAAAAAATCCCACTTAAGCAAAAAAATGTTCTGGTTCCCTCTGTTCTGTGCTTCTGCTTATCTCTCACCTCTTCTTGCTACCACATTTACTTCCCTGTCCTGTCTTCTTAGGATACTTTTCTTCTTTAACTTTTGCCTAAAGATGTGAAACCTTAATATTTTTCAAATATTTTTCAATGAATTATGAGCCTGAAAAGTAGATCTTTCAAGTCTGAATCTATTTTGAGGTACATTTTTTGGCTGGTAGTAGCTGGAGGCATATAAGTTTTAGGCATGTATGTTTGTGTTTGTTCATGTATACCTTGAGATATGCGTTAAGTCAACATTATCCTGAAAAGGAAAGATAAAGCAACGTTAACACCTCTGTATTTTCATTGTTTTTAATTTTCTTCTGTTGCGCATTTCATCAGAACAACGTTAACAACTTTTTTAATCTTACGGTTATTCTTTGTTTGCTCTATACCAAAACTGAACCTCGGATTGAACTTGCAGGGTGAGAAGGAGAGAAAAGTTATAAACAACAAACAGTGCAGGCCTCTAAATATTACCTAAGATTGCTTTCCAGTGTCATGATTTTATGACCCAATATCTTGCAGCCTGCCAGACCACGGAAGAATTACCATCGTTCATTGCAAGGGAAGACTCTCCTCTTTCTAATGTGATAAAGCATCCGTTTGAAGCCAGATGGCTCATGAAATACTGAAACTTAAACCTGTCACTAACCCAGGAGTTAATATTGCCTGTCCTGCATATCAGGCCACTGTAGTTCTCTCTCTCTCATTCCTTCACTTCTCTGAAGCCCAGCTGTATGAAAGGTGGAAAGAGAGGGACGTTCATGTTTGGAGAAAAAGGAAAAACTACTGTATATTTGCCTCTGAAATTTCTTTTGAAAAATTTTAAAAGTTCATTTGAAACTGCGTCTCTTTATTCTTATTATCAGGGATGGGTAGTATATAGCCTCTCTTGAAATTATCTTCAAAAACAATGCAGGAATTTTGGAGTCTTTTTTTTTCCCCTACAGGATAAAGCTATAGTTTAAAAAAAGATGGATAAAAGAAGAAACTTAAAAGTCAGGAGTTCAGCTGGGAGACAGTTTGTGTATTTAACAGCCTTACGCAAATCTCAAGAGGATCAGTTAGAGGCTTAATTTTTTTTTTAATTGTTACATTTAAATGATGAATAAATTAAAATGTGCTGAAAGTAGCTCTGATAATTCCTGCATTAGGGACTCTAAAAGCTTTTCTGTGAAAATAAAAAAAAAAGTTTTCCATTCATGTCAGAAAAATAATTTAACTATATTCTCCTACAGTGATAACAGATGATTGATAGTAATCAAAAGGCTTAATCTCTCCACAAGGCTCTTTAGGGACCTTCGTAGCATGTTTTATATCCCTCCTGTTAACACTGGACTCATGTCCACATCATGAACTTAACCAAACAATCATTATTTACCAGTAGTTTTAACCATTCACTGGGTAAACACATCAGGCATTAACAGAAGTCTAAACTACACTTAAAGATGTGGGTAGACATGACAACTTCAAGGTAAAACTGAATCACCTGGAGAAGCAGGACAAAGGGAGTGTTTGCTCTGCCTCTCACGGGGAAGAACAGCCTTTTTATCAAGGTACCTACGTAATTCTGCCTGAAAAGATCTGAATATAGTAAAAGTTCAGGAGGTTGGTATTCAGATTTTCTTTGGCAAGTTTTTTCATGTCTTTGTGCCTCAAAGCTTTGTCTAAAAATGGGGCTGATGATATTTCTTTTCTAGGACATATTTCGATAATTAGATTACCCAACAAAGGGCAACCTCAATAATTTTGACAATTTGAGCACAGTGAGGGTTTTGTACTCTGTTCTAGTTTCAAGAGACTAAGGTGATAAAAGTTAATAATAGCAGTAGTATTATGGTTAAAATGCAGAGAATATAATCTCTGGTACTGTCATTATACATCAAAGTTTATCTCCTTCAATAAACATTAAATCACACAAATTCAAAAGTAAAACTACCTAAATTTTATGTATTTTAACTTTGTTAATGTATTTCTCAGCTTCCAGTCATTAAATAATTATATATTCTTCTAATGATGTACAAGTAAATTAATACAGATTAAGCATGTAGCTGGTTAAACATATATTTATCAAGTAGTCTTTTAATAATCTGTCATATTTAACAATATGTAAAAAGACATTCCTGACCTCACATTAGACTACAAGTCAGTGGTTATATATCTATATATATAGATATATATACATTAGGTACAGAATGAAAAAAACTAAAGTTGCTGTGATGCCAGTGAAAAAACTGTTGTTTAAGGACATGGTCTCTATTGGAAACATAGTAACTATTATGTGACTTTCTGAAACTGTTTTATCTAGGTCTTATGTGATGTTAGAAACATTATTATTTCTAGAGAAGGAACTTGGTACAGTTATTTACTTGTACCAAAAAATTTCTAGATTGTGAGGAAAGAAGAAAAAAAAAAAATAGAAGTGTGATTCAGCCTCATGCTAAAGGTACTTTTTCAGGTGCAAATTAGCTTTGCAAAGTCTTTGCTTTCAAAGTATGGGCCTCTAAACTGCTCACGTCTAGACCTGAAGATACAGATTTACCTTCAATTCAGGAATAATTAACTCGTATTACAAGAGCAGGAAGGCATGGAGAACACAGAGGAGAAGGGTTCATAGCCACGCTGATGGGGGAAAGGGCTGTTGGAAGCCAAGCACAGGATATGTTTGAGAAGGGATAGTGTGGGGAGCATACGGGGATGCAGGAAGCAGCTGAGATGGAATGAAGAATGCCAAAAGGTTGAACAGCAGAGACAGCAAAGCAGAATGATCTTGAACCTCTTTTCTGCAACAGCCCAGCCTTGGTTTATACAATTATGGTAGGAAGAAATTCCCCCAAAGACTGCAGATTCTGACTGCAATCTGATTCTTCCTTTCGCCCTTCCCCAGCTGCTCTCAGCAGCTCCCTAGCTCCTCTCCCTTTCCTTCCACAGAGGTCTTTCCTGCTGTCACTTCAGCTAAAGCACAGAAAATTTTATGTCAGCCATGCCTTTCACTTTTTCATCTCTTTAGCTCCAGCTCATCTCAGGTATACCTAATATTGCTAGTAGGGAGGGGTTTGCTTTGCAAGTAATGGCTCTGATGATTTGCATTGCTGCACCTTAGGTAGTTTTAGCTCTGTTGGGGCTTTTTTGTTTGTTTGTTTGTCAGTCATGATGTTGGCATTTGAGCATATCACCTAGGTGGGGTTCTCAGCACATGTATATATCTAGATGATTAAAAAAATGATGCATAGATGTTCCTTGGCCCACTAGGATTATGCTTTAGAACAAGATTTATCATGCAGCACAACACCAGTTAAAAGAAAGCATGATTGTCGTATTCTACTCAAAGAAGTCATTACTTAGGGGTTTTTATTCACTGAAACAGAAACACACAAACAAATCTTCCCCAAAACAAAAAACTGGCCCCAAAACCAAAACCAAACAATAGTCCTCTGCCTCGCGGTATTTTTGCCGACGCACACAAGGGGACACAGCTATTCCGTGAGGGTGGATGTGTGTGTGGGAATCCATAACTGATAAGACCTCACAGGTTTAGGGTAGCATGTACATGCCAGACTGCATTAATACAAAACAGGGTGTTTATATTTGTGTGTATAGAGGGACAACTTGCAGTGCCCTTAGTTGTTGCTTTAGCAAATCCACGTATTTGTAATTCAGCGTTGCCTTCCTCTGCTAGTTCAAGCTCCAGGAAGCCACCTGCTAGACACATAAAAGGAAATGTCCTTTCATCAGCTAATAATGTCTATCAAGTCTAATCAACTGGTGCACTAATGTATTAATACACAATAATTTACTTCTTTTAGAATTAATTTATTCTCCATATAGCAATAGCTGTCTCCGACTTCAGAATTGTTGGGGAAATTCTGCACTCCATTTGAGGGCTCTCCAACCCTGTGACTGTGCACTCATACAGCTAATCATGCCATGTCTCACCTCTGACCTTCTGAAAATATTACATTCCTTTCTGTTTCCTTGTTTTTCAGCACACTTATTCCCTTTCTTTCCACTCATTTAACCTTTAACTAGCTCCAAGATACACTGCTTAATTATGATCATGGTAGCAGGTAACCCGAGGCTTTTCTCTGGTTAACAGGACTGACCTTTACTTGATTTGCCTCCACCTCACTGTTTTTGACTACTAGTGCTGCAGGGAAAGTGAAGCAACTTGTTTTGTTAAAGCAGGGAGGAAAGAAATAATAAAAATAGTAAGAGGAATAGCAATAATAATGATAATATCAGCCTGGTAAAATGGTTTCCTGCTGCTTTCACAGCCTTAATTACTCCCTGCAGGTTGCCTGACTGAACCACAATAGTGTGAGAAACAACCCTGAGTGGAGTGAAGTTGGTGTTTCATGTTTACCAACCATCAGACATGTTATGGCTAGGGACCCCTTTCAGCTCTGACAAGGTGATGCTGCTTAGTAATTTCCAATCTGCTCCAAGTCTGGTGAGTACATTGACAAATGATATTTACAAAGACTAAAAAAAGAACTGTAAAAAGGAAAAGGATATAGCAAATGGGAGGAAAAAAACAGTACAAGCATGGTTTTTCCAACTAATTTTACTTTTGTACATACCCAAAGTGCTTGTTAAAAAGAAGAAAAAAGGAGCTCTGTCAGATCAGAGTTCTGTATGAAATTTCAGTGTATCAGATTCCACAGGATGGATATTACAGTCGAGACAGTGAAAAAGGAGAGAAGTTCCTGTCTGGTTTGCATTTGTTTTTTTACACAGCCATTCTGTCATAATGGATTTTCAGTGTAACTGTCATAAACTCATAATTTAGAAGTTTATCAATATTTTTGCATTTTTATATTTATAATAATGTATT
>NW_010515328.1:0-14478 GCF_000687285.1 Phaethon lepturus | reverse complement strand
TTTATATTTTTATAATTTGCATAATTTTATAATTATTAATCCTCAATGTCACGATCTGAATTTCTGTGATTTGGATAATGTTTCCTGAGTTTAGAATACCTTGCCTGCATTCATGACAGGAAACATTTGCATATACCTACATAAAATATTTAGCTGGCCTGCATCCCTAACTGAATCCAGAGGCTCTCTGAAGGAAAAAAAACAAAGAAGTGTCTTAAAAAGCCCCTGAAAACTCTAGGGATATACAGCGTAGAATCATAGAATCATGGAATAGTTTGGGTTGGAAGGGACCTTTTAAGGTCACCTAGTCCAACCCCCCTGCCATGAGCAGGGACATCTTCAACTAGATCAGGCTGCTCAGAGCCCCGTCCAACCTGACCTGGGATGTTTCCAAGGATGGGGCATCTACCACCTCTCTGGGCAACCTGTGCCAGTGTTTCATCACCCTCATGGTGAAAAATTTCTTCCTATATCTAGGCTAAACGTACTCTTTTTTAGTCTAATACCATTATTCCTCGTCCTATCACTACAGGCCCTACTAAAGGATTTGTTCCTATCTTAAAAGCGCTGTCTTTCTCAGTTTGGAAAGCTTTATTGAATGAGCAGTTGAATTAGCATGAAAGCATTTACACGAAACAGGAAAGGCAGAGATACTCACAGACATAAAATTGCATGCAACTTCATAAGGCATCCACTGAAACTTCTTTTTTTTATAATACTGAGAATTCTACCACGTTGTTTAGAAGGAAACGAGAAGGCTCAATACCAAAGGATAGTGTCTTACATTAAGTGTTTTATACACCAGAACATATGGTACAGTGGAGATTTTAGAGTGGTAGAAATGCGATTACATTAATAAAATCATGTCTCTCTGCTAATTGTACAAGGAGGTTCAGGTTAGAAGAATAATCTATTTAATGTATTCATGATGTGTATGTATTCATGACACTTGAACAAGAAATGGTAACCAGATAAGGGGCAAAACATATGGTTCAAGGATTCCCATGAGAAGCTGAAGGAGCGTTTTTGTCTACTCTAGGCAATACTCCTGGAAATCTGAACTAGTGTGAGGGACCTGTTAACAGAAGTGCCAAGACACTGGCACAAGATTGAATAATATGTAATCTTGGTTCATAAATAGTAACTGCAAGAGTTATCTTTTGTTGAAAGCTGTTCTCTACTCTTGCAGTAGTTCTGATACAATTTTAATTGATTAATTTTTTCTCTGTCTCCTACAAAGGCTGCTTAACTTAATAGAACAGAATTAGTGACATTAACATCAATCACACGTGATCTAAAAGAGAAATCTAAAGTAGTATTGTAAGTCTTGAAATTATTCAGAAGTCATGAGATTTTCTGAAATAACTACTTTGAGAACTTTAATTTTCTATAGGGTTTTGTTTTGGTCTGTTCTATGTTTTTACCTTTAAGGAAAACTTCTGGATCCAAAAACACATGAAATCTTGTAATGGTCAAGTCCCATCCTAAACATGTGCGCAAAAAGATCCCAATATTCCATCTGCAGTGCTTACTGTCCTTCGTGTTTTGGATATCATCCCTCCCCATCCTCTTACACACTCACCCGCAGCATCAGCAGTGCTTCTCTCTAACTCTTAGAGGCCTAGTATCAAGTCCGTAATTCTCCTCTGCTCGCTGCCCCAGGTGGAAGAGGAAGCACAATTTTGCACATGGTCATGAATGGTGTTAGCATAACTGAAAATAAAAGGAGGTAGTAGCGTTTTTATTAATTAATGGGAGATGGTAGCCATGATGTGTAAAGTTTGACAGCTTTGTATTACCCCTTCATAAAACAGATAATGAAATACTCCATAACAACTAGGTTTATGATAATGAGAATAATAATAATTGGCAGCATTGCAGAAGTGTAGTCTCAGATAAATACGGAAAGTACTCTGCCAAGAATAAGGAAAAGGAAGGAACCATAATACAAGTATTTTGCCTACAACAGTTGGAAAGCCTAAAATATTAAGAAAAGCACCAGGATCAGAAGAAAGGTCAGATGTTAGGTTACAGCAACCCCTTCCAACGCTTGTGACAGCATGACAAAGAAGTGAAAATCTTGGCTTCATTGGAGTCCTTGAGAAAATCAAAGACTGTCAATGTGCCCCAGGCAGAGTCAAGTTTTCCAGAACAGTCTAAGTAGAGGGCAGGTTGGGACCAGAGTGAACAAGCTTTATTCATTTTTTAGCTATGCAGCTGTCAGGGCATGAATTAATATTACTTACATTTAGCTGTTATTTTAGCATATTTTTGCATGCAAAATAATAAATTTATTTTGCTGAGTTGGTGCTCATAATGTTTGGAACAACTTGTGACAGTCCTTAAACACGTGACTGCTGAGAAAAGAGAAGCCTTTAAATAATCTCTAAGCAATTTAATTTGACATTATTGATCTACATTTTTTAATTGATTTGAACAGCTTTACAGGAGCAGCGTTCCGCATTTTGCCATTTGAATTACTGTCTTGTTACTGTGCTGAAGTCTAGACACTGTCTCAGTTTCCAAAGGGCACGGGTGTCTCTGATCATATCTTCCCATAAAACGGTACCGATCAGTTTAGGGTAAGGCATTTTTGCCTCTTCATTATTGCTTCTTTGATAACTTCATCTGCACAGTCACCAAAATTTACCTGCTTTTATGGTGTCTTACATTTGCTGCTATGTTTTCGTGCTACTGTACCCTTGGAGATGGTTCAGACAGATGACAAAACAGGCTGCCTCAGCCGGCAGAAGTGGCTCTTGCTTGCTGGCTATCCCAAATTGAGGGAAGCCTCCACGCCAGCAGTGGGTGGGTGTCTGCCCTGAGGAGCCCCATCCCCATCTGCTAGCAGCCTGGAGTGCTCATGAAAGAAAAAAAAAGGAAAAAAAATAAAAAAAGCCACACAAGTGTTGTCTTTACAGGGATGTGAGCCTGTCATGGGTGTGCTGACTCACGTCAGGGCTGTCCTGGCACTGTGATATCACACGTGAAATCATACTTTGGGGCCAAAGACTAACAGGCTTGCTGGTCTCTGGGCAATTTAACATTACCCTTCATTCCTTTTTCATAACGTCCCTGTGGACTACAGAGCTGTGTGACAGTGTTTGGTGGTAGAAACATTACTGTTACCTCCTGAATGTTAATTCTTCCATAAGATATCACTATAGGGTGATAGGCAGGATTCCTTCATATACAAATTTAAAGCTACATAATCTGTCTTTTATAAATATAACCAAATAGGACAACTTGGTTCTAAAGGTGACTTTGTCATTAAAAAAATGTTTAAAATGTGTGAATAATATTTTTAAAAATAAGACTCTGAAACACAAAGATTCGTAATGCAAAATCCAAACCATTGTGCAGGATTCTAGAAATTAAAATGAACAAGCCACCATAAAAAGAAAGTATCAAAATGCCCTATTTTAAACAAAACACATTTTTCAGAATGTCTCCTCTTCCATATATTTTATGTTTCTCTTTTTCCACCTTTTCCTATAAGATTTTTCTTTCTAGCTATTAAGGAGAGTTTTTTTTCCTTTGGTTTTAATGCTTACTGAATGAAAAAAAAAAAATTCCAGTCTTACTTTGAGATCAGGAGCAGTTTTTTAGTTAACACCGTTATAAAAGTGACCAAATTGCTAAGATATGTTTATGTTACTAAATCTGTAAACATTATTTCTTGTACTGGTACAGAGAAATGATGGAATAAGCAGTAAGGATTTTAGTAAAACTTCTTTTTTTTATTTTTTTGTAAAAAAGTGTTAGTGTGTTTATATTGCTTGCAACTATTTTCCAATTTTTTTTCCATTCTCATAAAAAGTTTTATAATATTCTGGTCGATATTTGTTAATATAATCTTTATTTTTTCCAGACACTACATTTCTTCTCATTTTCTTTCTCTCTGGACCTCATCCAAAGTTCCTTTAAATGAATGGAAAAATTGCCCTTGCCTTCAATAAGCTTTGCAAGTGATTCAGTATTTGAATCACTTATTACTGACCTTCCATTATCTTCCTACCATTCCTCATTGTCATATTTTTATATCTCTTTTTTGTTTTTCCAAGTTCATATCTTCCTCAGTTCTTCTGAGTAAGAAGGTTTTCATACTTGAGAACCATAAGTATTATGCATATTATGAAGGAAATTACTCAAACAAGAACCAAGGAGTCTCTATACTTAAGGAAGCCATCAAACCTCAAAACTGAATTGTGCCATATGTCTAACAATATTCTTATTATCATTAGGTTTTCCAGTGATCCAAGGAAGAAAATACAGTAGTATGTAATTGTCAAGGAGGTTTTCAAATCTATACACCTTCTGGTGTAGCTGTTTAAATGGTTATTTTTTTATTGATTTATTTTCATGAGAAAACACTGTTAGATGCATTTGCCAGAATGCAGGGGTTGTTATCTTTACGGTGAGAACAGCGATTCCTTGGTTAAGGAATTAATTTTTGCTTGTCTTGAATCACCATCCTTCTTCTTGTTCCCATTCCTTTACCTTTCCCTCTTCCTTCTTATCCCTTTTTTCTTCCTTTTCCCCTTTTCTTTCCTTTTCCCTTATGTCTCCCTTAACCTATTTGTGTACTTAAATTACAATTTTCTGATAAGACATTTCAAAAAATATCTTCATGAAAGCAAAGAAAGAAAAAAAAACCAAACAAAACAAAAACTGAAGGCCGCACAAGAAGGCATGGTAAGAGTAGCATCTGCCGTAATGCTACAAGCAGGAAGAGTTAGTGCCTCATTTATTGTCAAAATGGAGCATATGGACAGCATGGTGTCTTGTGATCAGAACATGGTGTTAAAGCAAACATAATCTATTTGTAAAATGGTAATGTTTTTAGATTTGACAAACCTACAGAGGCTGGTAATTTTTTTTTTTTTAACATGTTGCAAATCAAGGATTTTTGAGTGACAGATCAGGGCTCTTTATGCAGTCTTTAGTCACATAGTTTAATTAGCAACTTCAAATTTTCCATGAATTAATATTTTCAGTTCTTTATATTCCATATTTACCTGAAAAGCCTTTCATGCAGATTGGGCCTTACCCTGTAAGCTGCTCATTACATAAGTACTGAGTAAAAGAGTGATTCTTAATAACATGAATAGTTCTATATATTTTAATAGGATTTTTTTCTCACAGGTTCTTCAGGATCACACCCTAATGAAAGAAGTCAATAAATCAGATATAAATAATATTTCTGAGAGGAACTTGCCAACATTAAGAAAAAAATAAGTTATTACTACTTAGCTGTAACATTTATATACCAAATATGTGCTAATATATGAAGCTTACTGGGGCTAGCAGGAGAAAATTCAAGAGCCATTGTTTTTCATTCCAATAACAACATAATCCATAGCAAACTCCCAACCCCAACAGCCTCTGAGGTAGTGTTTGAAATACTGACAAAGAGGATTACAGATGTATTTCAATAAATGCAATAAGAATGTAATTAAATTCAATAGGAATACTAGAGGTTCATTTAAGATAATAAATTTCTACTGGGGACAGATGACAGAAAGACTTTATTAGTACATTATAGCCTGTGACCCTCATATTTTTTAATGGAATATTGAAGGACAGAGAAGCTCCTGTGGGTCTTCACTGTCCTTAACCTTACTTTAAGAGATGCTGAGCTCAACATAAAACTTAGCGTAGTAATCAACATTTTATCATTCCAATATCCATTATCAGGTTTTCCCTCTTTTTCCTCTCATAAAGCTTTTGTTTATAATTCATTGTCGCATCTAACTGTTTCAATGCATCAACTATACCATCACATTTAGCTTGACAAGCTCTTATCATTGTCACAACATTGTGGAAATATATTTCTGGAATATGTGTAGAACATCCCCTTGGTGTGATTTGTGGCTCTGACATTAAGTCGTATTAGGTTCTGCAACCAGTTTTGCATTCAACTAACATTATTTCTCAGGAAATGGAGCACATCCTTTTTCAATTCCAGAATAGCTGTTTGCCTTTTTTATTTTCCTTTAAGAGGGAGACGAAGGAATATTTCAGAAATAGATTACTGTGTATCTTTGCATAAGCCTTCAATCTGGCTTCCTGAGAACTTTGATATGTTCTGTAAAAGGTATATCATGTGCCCTATTTATGCTTGTAACTTTAACTCACACTGTATAAATTAGAAGACAGACTGTAAAAGACTGAGTGGAAGCTGCAGAATGTTGGGGTTTTTTTTTTTTTTCTTTTTCTTTCCAAAGCTGAACTCTTCTTTAAAGTGCCTTTTTTCATCTTTTTCTTGGGGCAGTAGTGCTTATTAGAATATTAGGTCAATCTTCTTATAAACATGACTTGTCGTTTAAACCTTTCTTCTTTCTTTTTCTTGTCGGAAATCTCACTGTTATCGTATTCTGTTGAGTAACATGCATTAGTGAAGGCCAATCCTGAATTTTCCGTTTAGTAAGATGCCTGGTCAGACAAAAAGGAACGATATTTTTATTCTCCTTCCTTCTTCCCCCACCAAATATGGGAAATTATCTCATCGAAGTAGCATATGAAAGAATGACTAAAGAGGAGATTTTATTGTTTATCACATAAAATTAATCTAACAATCAAATTATAATTTTATCAAGTTCATAATATTTTAGGTGATCTTTTGGTTCTATGACAAGTAATTTCTTTCAGCGACCATCTCTGACTTTCTTCCATCATCTACTTTTCCGTGTAGCCTCAGTCTAGTCTATGACCATTTTCTTAAAACAGTTACCCACTAAGCCTTCTGACACGGATCAGAGAAACACAGCCCTTTGTTCTTGCCCCTGCAGTCTCCCACACCCTGTGTGGCTGAGACTTCGTTCTCAGTGAAGGGCAAGTCTTTGTTTCTTTCCGAGTGATCTTTACTCTGAGATATGGAAACTCTTGATCTACCCTTTTAATCTGAAATGCCATCAAAAAGACATCCCAGAAAGAAGCAGACATCTTCTTTACCCAATTGCACGACCTGTAGATAAGCATTTGTACGTCTTAAAAACACGCCTCACCCCTGATTTTGCTGTGTTTTCCTAACAGATTTAAACAAAGATGGTATGAAGCTGTTTTTCTCAGAAAAACTCTATCTTCAATTAACAGTCTTATTTATTACCTCTGGACTTGTATGGCATAAGGGAATATAATGACAGCAAATGATCTAAATAATTAATGTTAAACCTCCTACATTATATGACTCAACATCTGGTACATTTACAAGAAGAAAACATTAGAATTTTTATGAGAAGGGTCTCTGTTTATTCACTGTAACTAATGTTTAAGGTCTAAACATACTGGCATGTTTGTTAAGTTTAGCAATTACCCAGTCTCCTTCAGAGCTAGCACTGCAAAGGAAACATGACCGCATGCCTTTATTTCACTGCAAAGGAAACTTGACCTCATGTTTTTATTTCTCAGCTATGCCTATTCTCATTGACATATACCGTATGGAAATTTATGTATGTTTTAGTACCCAAAGCTGTTGAATCCGTCTCACTGCAAAATAAAATCATATTATCTATATTAAATAACTGAATAAGAGAAACTATAATGACAGCCGATCACAAAACACCTTCAATTTCACTCCGCACA
Organism: Phaethon lepturus; assembly: GCF_000687285.1. Taxonomy (NCBI): domain Eukaryota; kingdom Metazoa; phylum Chordata; class Aves; order Phaethontiformes; family Phaethontidae; genus Phaethon; species Phaethon lepturus. The sequence continues at coordinate 6,894 of NW_010515328.1, read as the reverse complement.
GATTATGATTGTTTGAAAGTGTTGTGACAAACAGTGGAACAAAGTATTTAGAACCCCCAGAAAATGCACAGATTTAAAATGCTTAATTGGGTGATGATGGAAATATTTGTAATCCTTTTCAACAAACATGAAAATCTACCTGTGAAGGGAAAACTAAAGCAGGGCCTAAAAGTAAAGATTAAAAAGAAGTCACTGGCATGTATTATTGTTCTGAAGAACCATAAGTTCTAACATATTATTGCTTATTAGTGATTTGTTATAATCCATGAAGTACATGGCATATTATATACCCCTTTCTAACCTAATTTGCCTTTGCCTTGCTATTCTCTGACCAATATTCTAAAGACAATCTTAAAATACAAATAACACATATCTAAAGGTAACCCTAAATTAAAAAAAAAAAATCACAGATTTATTAAAAGCACAGCGTTGGGTTTTTTCTTTAAAAATGAAAACTTGAAGTGGCAAGCAGGTGAGCTATTACAGACACAAACGAAGAACCAAAGTAGGAATAGGAAGAGCAGATTAGGGCTAAGCTTTATCAGATGACTGTCTACCCCTGACAAAACACTGACATTCACAGTGACGGATTGCCAAGCAACTTTTCCCTCTCTTGCCCACATACATCCTTCCAGATCTAATGGATGTTTTTGCTTTGATATGGCTTAATGATGGGGGGAACCCCCTGCCAAAATGTGTACCTGCATGTACAAATTACAGAAAATAACTGTTTCTTTCAGAGCAAAGCTTTGGCTTCACATTCCTCTGATGTTTACACTAGCAATCACATAGACTCCCTCAAAATATGTCTTTTAACCCATGTATATTACTAAATATATCAGAGACAATTCAGAGCATTACCGAGCTGTTAAAGGCATCATCCACAAATGTATTTGATATAGATGAATCCAAGCCTAAATCATAAATCCTCCCCTGTATATCTTAAAAATGTAAGCATGTTTGCATTGACATAATTATGGATTTAAAAATATAACTTAAGACCAGTTAATATAGATTATGCACAATTTACATACAACACTTCCTGAAATTTTCTGGACTTTGAGATAATAAAGCATAATTTAATGATCTGAATGTGTTTCTCTGCTGGTGGTTAGTCCTGAGATATTGCAGGTCTAATAATTCTGTAATGATACATAAGCTTTTCTTCATCATTTAGTATTTACCCATGTCATTTTTCTTAATTCCACTAATCTGTTCACTGCTTTCACACTCAGTTACCAAAAGAGACTAAAATGCTAAAATTAATACGTTAATTCAAAAAACTGCTGAGAAAGAAAAACTCAGTATATATCATGCATAAAAAGTATCTGCAGCATTTAGAACCTAGCCCATTTTTCCAGTGTTGCCACCAAGTTAAACAGATTTTTACCAATTGGCATTCTATTAAAGAAATGTGTGTCGTCCCCCCCCCAATATTCAGAATGCACTCTTAAAGAAAAATCTCCTGTTTTCCCCAGAATCTGGAAAAATCAAAGATATGCTGGTGTTGGCTGGGATAGAGCTAATTTTCTTCATAGTAGCTAGTATGGGGCTGTGTTTTGGATTTGTGATGCAAACAGGGTTGTTAATACAGGGATGTTTTTGTTATCGCTGAGCAGCGCTCACACAGAGTCAAGGCCTTTTCTGGCCCCAAGGCTGGGGGTGCCCGGGGAGCTGGGGGGGACACAGTCGGGACAGCTGACCCCAACTGACAAAGGGATATTCCGTACCATATGACATCATGCACAGCATATAAAGCTGGGGGAAGAAGGAAGAGGAGGGTGTTCAATATTGTTATTTTTGTCTTCCCAAGACACTATCACGCGTGCTGGAGCCCTGCTTCCCTGGGGATGGCTGAACCCCTGCCTGCCCGTGGGGAGTGGGGAATGGATTCCTGGTTTTGCTCTGCTTGCGTGCGCGGCTTTTGCTTTACCTGTTAAACTGTCTTTATCTCAACCCACGAGTTTTACTTTTATTTCTGATTTCTCTCCCCCGTCCCGCAGTGGGTGGGGAGTGAGCCGAGCAGCTCTGTGGTGCCCCAGTTGCTGGCTGGGGTTAAACCACAACAGAGATTAATAGGAAAATTGGTGCGGCAATTGCTCCAGCTCTCATATATGTAGGTTAAAGGTTGTCATGGATTGATAGAGAAGGAACACATTTCTTTCTGCAATTTCTCTTTACCCAGCGATACCTTTATAGCTGAGTGAGCAGAAAAATACCCATTTTATATGGAAAATACAGTACTTCCATTCCTTGTCTTCCTTCCCAATTGGCTATTAAATGAGAATCTGTAATAAACCTGCCCAGCATTCTTAATCTGTGGCAGAGGAGTTGTAAGAGATTATACTACTGTACAATACTAACAGGAAATCTAAAGTTTTGTGGGTTTACAATCTCTCTCCTGACCTTGTAAAGACACCCATGTAACAAATTCGTTGTTTACAGTTCACCTAAATTTCTACTTCACTTTATCAAGTTACAGTGTGTTGCTATTCTGATTGGAAGTAATTGCAGAATTAAAGAGTTGGATTTTTTATTTCCCTGACCAGCAATGGACCACTAGTTATCTACTGCCAGGCTGTACAAGCCATTTCATTTATGTGGTGACAGATGAGAGCTATAAGCTTTCATTAAAAAGGAAATTACAGAGTACCGTCATTTTTGCTGTGCAAAAGTTGTTCTTATTTAAATAATTTCAAATTTATAGAATAGTGTGGTTTCTCAGCTCCAAAATACATCCAAAGACAAAGCAAACAGCCCCACAAAAATACAAATCCACCATAACAAGTAACAAAAAATAACCTAGAATATTAAATGAAGCCATGTTATTGAAGATGTAGAAACAGGTCAAGTTAAATGTGCAAAGATCCAGTGCAATAAATAGGTATATGCTGATTTATATCATCTGACATTTCTAGCCATGAATCTTTCTTAGCTTTTGGTTCCCCTTCTACATCAAAGAAATAGATGTGGTGCTTCTGAAGGAGACTACATAAGGGACAGGGACCAAAATAAAATAATTGTCATAAACCATTTGAACTTGGAATCACAGAAATAGTGTGAAACTAATGCATATTCAGGAAATGTTCCAGCAAGGTTGCACAGGACATTAGTACCCATGGCAAGTGATTTTTCAGATTGCCAGTCTTTTAAACAAGCGGGTTTATCTGAAAAGAAATTATGAAGAACAGCATTCCCAAAGTAGTCAAGTATATGCAGACTACACAAAAAGAATTGTTTCAGAAACATACATCTTTTTACGTCCCTTTTACCACAAGAAAACCATTAAAATTAGGAAAGAGTAAGGTGGATTACCATCCCGCTTGTGTATCAATGCAATTATTAATACATTACTTTGGCACTTTAAGAAATCGAAATATTTCAAGTATAAAAAAATCCTTCTCGTTCTTCTGTCATAACCTTTCTCAACTTCAAAGAGGCTGAGCATTAAGCCAAGTGTGGCTTTATGTGCCCCTGGATCTTGTGGGATATATAGGAATGCAAATCTATTTTGCAATGTGCATTCCTCTTCTTGCAGAACCCTTGTTCTGCAACCAACACTGACAGCTGGTGACTTGTCTCCCCAGGGTCCTTGCAGAAAGATTGTTGTAGATAGATAGGTTCCTCAACAGAGACAGGGAAAATGCCCATGAGCACAGTATGTCTGGGCTAATTTTCCAACAGTTTCCTCATCCGTTTAAAAAAAAAAACAGAAGATCCTTATGGCCTCAGGGGCCACTCAGGTGAGAAGGCAGCACAAGGCTTTCACTTTTGAGATGACATGGTCCCTAATTCTGCCTTTAATTATTCAGGACATGGTCTAGGGGTCACGGTGGCGCTGGATTAATGGTTGGACTTGATGATCTTAAAGGTCTTTTCCAACCTTAACGATTCTGTGATTCTGTGATTCTTATACAAAGATCAAAGATGTGATTTGACAATAGTAGAAACAGAATGAAGACTCAAGTCTTCATTATGTCTTCCAGGCACTTAAAGTGCCTGGCAAACTTTATCTTTTAGCAACTTCAATTAAAAAAAAGGATAAATTAAAGAATTAATTTCATAAACACTGGTGCCTGCAATCACCCGGCCTAGAGTGCTCTTTGTAAACATAAGGAATAAAAATATATTCTTTAGTAACAAAAACACAGTTGATCTGAAGATCTCAACATATCAAGATGAATTGACAGTGCAGTGGCATTTTCACAAAGTCACTCTTCAGAGAATAACTTCTTTAAGGCACAAGATTATGCCATGATCAAGGGCCTTCACTCCAGTGGAAGTTCAGAAGTGCATGAACGTTAAAAAGAAGAAGAAGGGGGATATTGAGGGAAGATGGGAGAAATGTGGAGAAAAGAGGAGGAGCAATCAGAGGGGGGAAAAGAGGCTGAGAGATTTGAAAGGTGATTGGAACAACCTGGTAAAAGAAGGATTAATATTAGCTGAGGCAGAAAAAAAAGGAGGAAAGAGGACTAAGTTATTCAGAATTACTCTTCTGAAGATAAACAGACTGGGAAATTGTCTACTAAAACAAACAAACAAACAAAAATTAGCACTCTTTAAATTAGAGTCTAAACACTCTAAAAATCAGAGTCTTCATCCTAAGAGATCAAACCGGCTGTGAGGCTACTGTCAAATGCATATTCCTTACACAGAACACTAAATAAGAAAGAAAGGTTTGAACACATACTGTGCATTCAGTGACTATTGAAAGGGGTTGTACAGAAGACAAAGTGCTTTATTTTCTGCAAAGAGTATGCCATCTATTCTTATGAATTTCAGCAAGTCACATCTGCCTGACACAAGGTCCAAGTATATTATTCAGAAAAAGGGACTTTATTTCTTATTATTTTCCAAGGTTATAACCTGGAAATGTTTTCCAGCTTCCCCTCAAGGTGTATTTGCACATTTTCAAGGTACATTTTCTCAGTGAACTCTGATTACTGATGCCTGTGGGGGATTATTTTTAAGTAGACTGCTCAAACTTGTCCCTGCTGCAACATGTTTCTTCTCATTCTCTGTTGTAAGGAGATCAGTAGTTACAAACTTTCCATTACAGCGCATTGGTCAGCAAGAATGCCACATGGACATTAATGTTTATTAGCAAGCTTTTTAGCAGAGTAATAGCTAAAGTGGTCTAAGCTTTAAAACTCTCCGGTGCCAGCTGGAGAATCAGAAAATGTGTATGAGGCTTTAATTAACTGTAAAATCTGAAGTGAACTGCATTGCACGATACCTGGGGATTTCAGTGAAGAACGTACATATGTTCTCTTTGCTAATTGAAGATGAGCTGCATTTTAAGGGATTACATCCCCTGAGGTCTCAGAGCCAGAGAGAGTGGAAGATAGGAGAAGAATTTTAAAGGCCTGAAGTAAACTTTCTGTTAATGTCTGCCCTTTGCAAGGAAAGTGTATTAACAGTTTATCTTTATGCTGATTTACTGCATGCTGTGTACATTTTGTATGGAAATGGGAATGTGGCACAAAAAATAAATTTGTATTTTTTCCTCCTAGCTTCCTTTAGTTCTGTGACAAAGCTCATACTTAGCTTTTTCCTTTTCATTAAGCACTGAGAACTTTTTTTTATTTGTTTTTAAGAGGTAACAGAAGTAGATTAAATGGGAAAAAACCTAATCCTGTCTGTAAACTCATTTGAAACGTAGTGGACAGTTGCAACACTCAAGGGGCAGGGTAGTACTGAACTGTCTCTTTCAAAGATGCACAAGAGCTAGATTGCATGGGGATTTCACCTTGCAGTGGGGACAAATTACAGTACATTGTCCCAAAAAGTGCTCTTAAAGCCCTCAACAAGAGCAAGAAAACTGACTGTTGTTCCTGGATTAAGTAAGGTTTTTTGGCTCCTCATTCCTCACTGCTGCCTCTCTAGGGTAAGCAGGGGAAGTAAAGAAAAAGTGAGAGTAGCAGCTGCCTCCGGTCCTTCCCTTAAGGTAAGACAGACAGTGACATTGCTGGGCAATCTGGTGTCCTTCAGACAATACAGTAACGTGAATTATATTAAAAACAGAGAAGCAGCTGAAGCATCATGTAAAAATGCTTGATTTCATTCATTTTAGATTTGATGCAATATTATGCCGCCTCTTGAAAAGCGTTGACAGGTGGAGGGGGGAGATTAAAAGGGCAGTGGAAATTGCTTTTAGATGTAACAGAGGAAGTAGAAGTTTTTGGAGTATCCATCATGGCTGAATTTCACTGAGGAGCAAAGCCAGTATTGTGGATAGGAAAGCACTAGTATATTGAATTTACAGGAAAACAAAATATATAAAGGGGCTAAGAAAATTTGGGAAGTGGAGATTAAGTTGAATTGATTCTGTTTTCTCAATTAAATATATTGGGGCGGGGATAAGTGGGAGAAAGAATTGGATGAAATAGCTTAGAGAAATGTTTCTCCAGTGTTTCTCCAAGTGAGGGGGGAGGGGGGGTTCTGTTTGTCTTTATCCATGGCTTCTTCCCAAAACTGCTGTTTGACTAAGATTAGTAACCACTGAATTTGTGTGTGTACCTGGTTGACCCAAGTCTGTTATATGGAAATGGGTTGTGGGTATGTAACATTTTACAAGACGCATGCAGTTCTAGTGCACAATTTACACAAGCTGAATGTGCATTCAGCATAGTAAGTGGTCATGGTAAACAGGGCATTGCCCAGTGTGCAGATGAAGCATCCTACAAGTGGCTGGCAGAAGTCTCACAATCGTTAGCGCTTGTGCTCATGGGGGACTTCAACTTACTGAACATCTGCTGGAAATACAACACAGCAGAGAGGAAAGAGTCTAGGAGGTTCCTGGAGTGTGTGGAGGATAACTTCCTGACACAGCTGGTGAGTGAGCGCACCAGGGGAGGTGCCCGGCTAGACCTGCTGTTCATGAACAGAGAAGGA
>NW_010515327.1:11512-11830 GCF_000687285.1 Phaethon lepturus | reverse complement strand
CCAAGAGTCCACCCATCAAATCCATATCTCTTCTATTTAGAGAGCAGGATGTTGTGGGAGACCATGTCAAAGGCCTTTACAGAAGCCCAGGCAGATGACATCTCTAGCTCTTCCTTTATCCACTGGTGTGGTCACTCCATCATAGAACGTCAATAGATTGGTCAGGCAGGACTTGCCTTTGGTGAAGCCATGCTGGCTGTCTTGAATTCCCTCCCTAACTACCATGTGCCTTAACCTAGCTTCTAGGAGGATCTGCTCCATGATCTTCCCAGGCACAGAGGTGAGGCTGATGGGTTCGTGGTTCCCAGGGCCTCTCTT
>NW_010515327.1:0-11399 GCF_000687285.1 Phaethon lepturus | reverse complement strand
AGGACTTTTCAAGTATCCCGGAGAGTGGCTTGGCAGCTAACACCAGCCAATTCCCTTGGGACTCTGGGATGCATCTCATCACATCCCATAGATTTGTGCATGTTCAGGTTCCTGAGAACCTGATCTTCGCTTACAGAGGGAAGGACTTTGCTCCTCCAGTACCTGTCTTGCAGTCCATCCACTCGAGAGGTGCAGGAAGACTGAGGCAAAGAAGTCGTTGAGTACCTCATCCTCTTCCTCATCTGTTCTTACCAGTCTGCCAGTCTTGCTCATCAAGGGGGGTACGCTTCCTTTGACCTTCCTTTTCTGGCTGACACACCTGTTAGAAGCCCTTCTTATTATTCTTTGCATGCCTTGCCAAGTTCAGCTCCAGCTGATGCCTTCCTGACCCCATCTCTACGCAACCAAGCAGTGTCCCTGTACTCATCCCAGGGTACCCGTCCCTGGTTCCACTGCCTGTGCATTTCCTTCTTGCCCTTTAGTTTGACCAGCAGGTCTCAACTCAGCCATGTTGGTCTCTTGCCTTCCTTTCCTGATTTCTTATACCTGGGGATCAAGAGAGAGCTCTTGTGCTCTATGGAAAGCATAGTGTTGGGACAGCTCTCTCTAGTTCAGTGGATGTGAGTTAAAGTGGTGTGTTGTTCCCTTATATTCCAGAGCATTGCAAACTTAAGAGGTGGGTGTTGTCAGATAAAATACATTCGAGGCCAGACTCTCTTCTGTCTCACTGCAGGATAGTTGCTTTGTAGTTGACATGCTATGTTGGTGTAATACAGGTAAGAATGAGACCAACATCAACCCTATGAGATCTGATCAGCCAGAATGTGAGAACAGCTGTGGTGATGGGAATGAATATGGTGTCTTGCACTCCACGTGGGCTCAACTTCCCTTTGGGAGGATGGATGGGGAGGCTTTCTTTTTCCATACACCTCTGGTCTGACCCCATGCTGAAGAGTGTGTTGGAACTGCTTCTCTTGACAAGGGAAAGCAGAAGGCTGATTGTCCAGCAGCTTTTGAGCTTTGAATGTACTTAGCTGTATTTTATGAAGAATAAGGAAGGATTGCATCTTTACAGGGGTGAGAAAAAGCCCCTCCCAACTAATGAAACCGTCTTTTACATCTACAAACCGCTCTGAGGAGAAATGAAATTTCACTTCACCTTTCACTCCCACCTAACCTCTCTAGCTGAATTCAGAACTGCTCCAAATGTTAAAGGGGAAGGGAAGATAATGAGCTTTCATCTTCCAAGGGGTTGGTTGGTGCTCATTGTGCTTAATGTCACTAGCAAATCTCAGCAGGAGCATCTGGAGCTCTTCCTTGTATGGGAGCACAAGAGTCACTTTAGTGTCTGAGGACTTCAGTTTTGTAAGGCAAAAAAGTCTCAGGTCTGACTGGTAGATGTGAACGTCAGGTGACTAAGCTGCAACCAGTGCAAGGTAATAGTTGTATGGGTGGGAGTGCAAGTGAGGTGTTTCTGTTGTGACAGCTCTTTGAACCAAATACATGTGTCTGTCATGTTTTACTTTAAATTGTTTGATTCTTTTTTGAATTTGTGAAAGTGGCATGTATATGTGTTTATTAAATAGCTGGCTAAATTTATGCACAGGCTTTTGGCTAATGGGAAAGACAGAAAAAGAATTAAAGGTGGAATTATGCTTGATGAAATCACTTCTGCTTTCCTAACTTCATTGTGGGTGTGTTGACCTATAATGAGTGCAGCTCAGTGTCACCGGATAATTATAAAACACACCTGTGATGTGAATTCTGTAATTTCTTTACACCTTTTACTCTACTATCTATTACTTTGCAAGAAAATCAAGGCTATTGCTAACAGCGGAGTTTAGGCCTAGTTTTGAAAAAGATTTCTATTTTAAAGCATATAGAGTGATAAGTTCTTTCCTGTAAGAAACAGGTAGCTGATAGATAGCTGTCTATTTGCTTTTATCATTGCTTTTCTTCCTGCAGGTTTTAGGCTGCTGGAGTTGCTGGATGTAAACACAAACTATAAGCACAGTCATCTCTGTGTTTTATTCTTGTATATTTTTTCAGTTACTGCAGTGCAACATAGAAGATGGAGAATTAACTCAAACTTTATTAAAGAAACTATACAGAACACATCAGATGAGAATGTATAGTAATGAGATACCATCAGTTCTTAACTGATCAGTCTCTCTGATCCCTGAAGACTTTGTGTGAAGGTCATTGCCAATGTGCAGGAGGTAAAAAAGGATGTGATACGATCCTTAATCATACCATACAGGTATATCATGGCAGTGATCGCAGACAGGACTGACAGGGAAAATGTGCTCAGAAAGCTTTGCCTACATTTGGACCAACGTCTATGAAAGTCACTGGAAGAGTCATTCAATGTTAGGCAGGCCTAACTGAGGCTTATAATGTAAACTCAGCTGAAAGAGAGCTGGAGCGGTAACGGTATCATATTTTGCAGACTTTAAAGTCCATTCCTGTAAAAGGACCCAAAATACTTTGAGCATCAAAACTAAACCTTGGCAATGCATTTGAAGGAAAAAACCCTTTATTGTCCCATGCTTTTATGTGTTAAGAAGCAGATGTACAGAAAAGTGGAAGGATATGCCAGAGATGGGTGCTATGCAGTTTGCAGAGTTGAGAAAGTAACTTTTTTTTTTTGCTTCTGCTACACTCAGGGGCCGTCTTGTCCTTTCATCTGTGGTGTTTGTTTTTTTTTTTTCTCCTGTGCCTGCCTAGAAGAATCAATATCAGAGTGGATTATGAAGCAGAGAAATTATAAGGCTTCACAACAATTTGGAAAAGCTTTGGAAACAGAAGAGACTGACTAAAAATACCATGCTGGTTGATTGTTTTTTTATCTTCAAATATGTCTTGAACTGCAATTTTTATCAACTGCACAGAGTTCATGCACTTTACCATTTACAACAAGCTGGTACTGTGCTTTCTGAAAAGGGAAAAACTTAAAAACAAGGGCTTTGCTCTAGAGGGATTCACTTGAAGGTGTGCCCTTGGGAAAGAACAAGACTCTAGAAGTTTTAAATTGACCTCTGAAGTTTTTTAGGTTTTAGCATCATTGAAACTTACTGTTTCAAAAAACTTCTGAGTCCAGGATATAGCTCCCTTCTTGTTTACTCTGCCTTAATTCCTAATAAAAGTAGTTCGAGCAAATACTGAAATCCTGTCATCCATGTACAATTCTCTGTTTCCTCCTAGGGAACCTTCCACAATACTATTCTGCCGGAGAATTGAGCTTTGAAACTGTAAACTTTTTTCTTGAACTTTCATAATCATCTATTTCTGTCAGATAGGACTGAACTATGACTGTGCATGAAGCCTACTGTCTGTAGGGGACACTATGCAGGAATGGGTGTTTTGGAGTTCTAGTCCTCTGGGTTGGTCACAGGGTAAAATGCACGAGTTTTATGTGGTTTCTGTTGCTGTGGCCATTGTGAGCAGAGCAACTTAGTGGTATTTGGAGATTTATCCATTAATTTTTGGTTCAATGCTTAAATAGTATGGAGAATTTAATGATTTAATGCATAAATATATTCATTCCACTTCTGACTTTTTGGCATGCTTGGTCTGGTTTCTTTATTTGTGTGTGCATCTATTTATGTATATGCACACACAAATATATCTTTTTCTTCCACTTAATTTCCTCTAGGAGAGACTCCTATGCTGCTTTTCCAAAGGAAATTGCTGATAAACTTCAGGTTAGATTCTGATCTGAAATCAAGTTCACTCCACTGGTGACAGAGCATCATCATGCTTTTTGCTTTTAGTAACTGTATGACATTCTGCTGATACTAAGAAAATCAAAGAATCAGAGTACACAAAATTCTGAAAGCTAATGTTGTAGAGGGGGGATGTTTCAGCCTCTCTTAATACACACTAAGCAGCAGTTCTAGAAGTGTTTCAGGCTTGGTTCTTTATCTTAGATATGGAATAGTGCTCTACATTTTGGAGCGAGTTCCTGCCTATCTAGTCATTCCCTAGTGTGAATGACTGCGCAAGATGACTTAATAAATGCCTACAGCATACCTTGTGAAGTGACACTTGTTTCTTCAGTTGTACAGATTACAACACTGCACTCCCACTGACCTGTAATCGGTGATCCTTCTTTTGGCATGTCACTGTGGAGCAGAAAATCAGTCCATGATGCTCTATTAAAAATTAATTAAAATAGAATAAAGACTTCCTTTCAAAAATTGATTTAAAAGTAACTTCTGAAACATTTAACGTGCAAATAAAAATTCTCTGTGGAGTGCTGAAAGCCAAAATGAAAACTGAAGATGACCATGAGGCATTTATTACAGTTCAGAACGGTTTACTAGAGTTTAGGCACCCTTTCAGATGACGAGCCTGTTTGTTGTTCTTATATTTGGACTTCATTAAGTGCATTTAATTAAATTTATTGTAAATCTGTTTTATTCCCAAGGGGCCAGTTCATGTAATCTTGCTGTTTGTTTATAAAAAGTATCAACCAACAGTTCCTGCACTATTTTAATCAGTGTTTACTTTTAGCCCATAGTGAAGTGCGTTTTGTCAGTTTAGTTTATTTGTAAATTGCTTGGGGCAATGAGTTTCTGTCTTTGTGTCCTATGTTGAAGAAAGTGTATATTCATTGTTGCTTAAAAAAAAAAAAGTAGAGAAGTTCTGTTTGAAGGTTATTTACACTGATTTTTATGAGGAAGAAATAAATGTAGCTGTAAGACTTGACTCTATACTTTCAGACAATTTTCTTAAGCTGATATTATCTCTTAACCTTCTGGCTTTTGACTGTTAAGATCTTTTAAGTATTCAAAGTAGTTTTGTTTTGTTGTTCTCTCCTGTCTCTTAGGCTGCCAGAGGAAAAGTGATCAGGGTATGTAAAGGAACAAGAATAAAAATTATCAGATGTTAATGGTAAAATTTAAGAAATAATAAGCCTACAAGGAGGCAGAAATTAAGAAAATGACAAGGGCCTTAGATGATTCACGAAGTACAAGTCTACCTGAGATTAATGTACTACAGGGACAGGCAATAATTTATAACAAATACTGGAAGATCATGCTATGTATGTACTGTGAGCAATTTTTGTTTTGAAAAGATACACAAAGTGTACCCAGGAGTAAAGAGTAAATAACTGGCAGTATTTACTGTGTGCACTGCCTTCCAAAGTTAAACACATTAGGTAGTAAGATGCCTACGACTTTGCATATGACTGTTATTTATTTGGCATTTACAGCCCTTCTCCTAGGCAGGAAATGGCTGATATAAGATCATTAAAGCTATATGGAGTCTACCCTTGGTTTGATCTAAGTTCTGTTTTACTGGAAAATAATCCTTGATGAATCAAGTGGTTATTTACTTATCCATCCAAAATACTGATGGAATTTGAAAGAATATCCTTTTTTGAGGAATAGTTGCCATTTGTTAGTGCTGCATGTTATGGATGTTCAATTGTTCTTTCTCCTACCTTTTCAGAAAGGGTTGTAGAGCACAGCCAGACTAGCACCAGTGCCTCTTCTGCTCTATTATTCACTTTTCAGAACTGTGCAATTTTGAAAATATGCATGTCTGTAGTTCACATCTTCTAAACTGATCACTGATTTTTTTTTTAATGCCACCTGAGAAAAGTAAGGAGTTATGTGTCTCAGTGTTGTCTAAAAAGAAGAGTTATCTAAAGTCAGTGGTGAGGAGAAAATATTGTTCATACTGTAAAACTGTCATAATGAAGATGGATTGTGATGGTTCCTGCAGACCAAAATGCAGATTACATACACTGGAGAAAGGTCATTGTGTGCACTTGAATTAAATGCTACGTCAGCTTCAGCTAATGTGACGTTCATCTAGCTCCTGGAAAACCATGCTCAGCTTGGATCCCTTCAGGACTTGCAGATTGAAAATAGCCAACTGAAACAAACAATTTGGGTTGAAAACATGATAGAAGTTGCAGCAAACGAGACTATGCAAAACACATTTATCTTGGAAAATAGAAGTAGACTAGGAGCGTATGTAAAAATCTGAGAATACTTTTAGTGCTGCGCAAGAAATATCCATCCCGTTCAGCAGAGTACTGTAGCAAGTGTAGTCTGATGCTCACAACCTGACCTCTCTGCTGTGCTGTTGAAAGGTGACCAGAACACAGAGGGGCCCAGTTCCTGATGGTTTACAATATGCACCATCAGAGCTTAGTTTGGTATTCACTTGAGATGTGCTCCTTCTCTTTTTGCATTCATTAGCTGAGAGTGCACTAAATCTAGAGCAACCAGAAGACAACGTAGGATAACTTGGCACCTCGTCAGCCTATAGAATTCACTGCAGGAAGTAGCCTCCAAGTCAAATGCTTGTAGTTGAGTAATTTTTATGACTGCTAATAGCAGCTGTAGCTATGCAAACTAAGGTAATAAGGCAGTCAAACCTATGCCTTAAGGCCTTCAGCTTCAGGGCCAGGAAGGAACGGTTTCTGTCTGGTTAGCGGTCTCATTTGAAGGCTCTTCTGGCACCTTATGAATTCTTTTCGTGTATTCCTGTTAAAAATGATGGTTGTTGCTGTCATAAAATAATTTTAAAACCTCAGCAGGACACTTTTATTATTAACATGAAAGTGAGACAGGTGTTCGTGTATTGTGACAGAGATTAGAAAGACCAACCTTGTTAAATTTATAGAGAGGTCACTCCCGCTGATGCATAGCTTCTGCAGAACTGCCTGTTTTTTTTTTTTTTCTTTAGCAACTGCATACTGAGTCTTCCGGAATGAGACAATTTCAAGGCAGCTCCCATTAGCACTGATAACTGTGAAATTAGCTATTGCTACATCTCCATGTTGGTACCATGAAAGAAGGAACACCTGCAAGAGACGACAGTAGTAGGGACAGAAAATGGGAAGGCAGCTACACAAAGCCAAAGGGCAATGCAATTCAGCGTGACTGTTACATTGTGAGATGGTGGATTAGGCCATAGTTTGCACAATTCACGGCAAAGGTGGAAGTTTTCAGCATGGAAGTTGAGGCTAAATGCTGTTTCCCTGTGGGAAGAGAGGAACACGGTATTGTTATGCTTTTTGACTTGAGAGGTTGGCTGGCGTCAAGGTCTTGCAGGGTATTTGTATTGAAGGGCCGTGCTGTCGACTTCTGAAGAATGTATCAACACCTCTGCCTGTGGGAACGTAATAAGAGTGTTTCATAGGCAAGTGCTAAGACTCACAGTCCTGCGCCTTTTCCAGCTGCAATTTAGCCCCCTAAAAGTGCCTTTCTTGCAATGCTACTCTGTTGGTACTTCTCTTGTTTTCACTTTTGCAGATCTTTAGTGCATTTTTGGACCGAGTAATAGCAAATACCCTGTGTTTATGTTTAGCCCTACTGAACCCTTCTGAACATATGGTGTAACTTTTGAGCACATCTGCATTCAACCTTGTATAGTGGCTCCTATTTTGGCTATCCTACCCTAATCTAAGTCTCTGAACTCAGACACACGATCAGCTTGATAACTTTTTAGCAACCTTACTAATACATGGTAACTGTGAATGCATGTTCATAGTTCACAGGAAATTCAAGATAATTTGACTTTGGTTTCTTTGACTTGGCTCTGGAAAAGTGATTGCTAGATAAATTGTTACCTTGCATTTGTCACAGGCTAAGTGTGTGCATGTGAACAGCTGTTATGACTCAGCACAGCAACTTATTTTTGTGCCTGAGCCCTCATAACCTCATACAATGTCAGTTAGTAGGCATTTGGAACGCAAGCTGGCTCCTAGACAGCATTACAAATGATGGTTCACCTGAATATGTGCAACTTCAGTGCTATGAAGTTCATTGTGAGCATTTAAGCTGATACCAACATTTTAAGAACTAAGTTTTATGCAGAAGACTGGGTACTTGGCAGTTCTGAATGTTTCCTGTGGAATCGAGCCCAAACAGAGGAAGCAGAAAAGATGCGTTCTTTTTCAGGAATGAGAAAAATTGCTCTTTTTAAGATGAGAGATCTTACTGGAATACAGGTAATACACTGGAGCATTGGCTAAGCTATACTGAAATGGAGAGAAGAGACGCATCATCTTAATGACTAGACACTAAGATCTGAAAGTGGTATTTCTTTCTTGAAGCTTTCTTTTCTCCTTGCAGGTTTCAGTGGATTTTCAGGAGAGCTGGGAGTACTTTGGAGCCTTAGATCTGTCTTAAGACATGCAAATTTAACAAAGCATTCAAATGTGCACCTTAAGTTTTATTCCACTAAGGGATGGATCAGGATACACGAGACTCTCCTCAGAGTCCTTTCAGATGATGAGTTGTTAATGTTTCATTTAGGCAGCAAAAGAGAAAGCTGTATAGCAGTATTAAGTCATTGCTATTAGAGGTTAACTTTTATTTAACCAGTTTTAAAAAAGGTACTTCTATGTGAAGATGATTTAGGAAAGCCTATGGAAAAGGTTACTACAGAATAAATCTTCAAACTTAGAATATTTGATGAGTTGAGAAAGATTTCTCAGTCTCTGAACTTAAAATTCCCAGGCTTCTATATTGCTCAGTCCAAAATGTTCCTGGCTTCTAAATGAGTTGACTTTACCCTGCAAACAGCTCTTTTGTGTTTGTTCAAAAGTTCATGACATGGAAGATTCAAGTCCTCTGGTTCCTCCCTTTATAAGGTACATTACTGATAGTCTTATGACCTAACAGAGAAAACAATTCGTATTACTGTGGTATCTGCCAGCACTAGTATAATTAAACCTTTGGCAACAGTGTATAGAAAAGCTGATACTCATAATTTCTGTCTGATGGAGAAGCCATTGGAATGGTACCAGTTTCTAAACAGAGTCAAGGCATTTGCTAGATCCCTGGGAGTCAAACCTATACACCTTTCCATGAGCAGCTGGGTGAGAGGCCTGTCAGGTGTGTACTGATCTTACCCCTAAAAAAGGTCAGATCTTGAGGTGATGATGTGTGTGGCCTGAATTTGCATTATGTCACATTCTTATGCAATAATCATTGCAGGAATCTGTAAGCCTGTCAGATTTTTTTTTCATACTGGAAATGCAGTTCTTTCTCCTAATGTTTTCACGGTAGAACTTGAACATATGTCTTTTAAATAAAGACTAATGATCCGGTTTATACACCTATGTGTGGAAAAACTAACCATCTTTTTTATTGCTCACTCTGTTGCTAGCTATAGAAAGGGGTTGCTTTCTGGGTCAATAATGCCATTTAAGTTAAGCTTACATGCTGACACACTCTGGTAGCTTCTAGAGCTGTTCTTGTCAACTGACAAGTGAAAGGTCAATGACTTACGGATTGCTGTTTGTGATAGAGAAAGAACTACAGTAAGATTTGAACTTATGATGATGACGCAGGCAGGTAACTGATCAGAGAAATGAAAATTTGTTTTCATAACAAATTACTCTTGCACGCAGTGAACTAGAGGGACTTGTGCCTCAGCTTCAAAAGTGCCTAAGTCAGATATGCTCATCTTTCATAGTCCGCACACACTCTTCATTGCTGTACTAGTTATTTTAGCACAGTTAGCCTGGCCACTGAGGTCTTAAAAGGTAGCTGATGGAACAAGTGGTTACAGTGTGGTCACTGAATCTGGATGTGTGAAATCAACAAGTGAGCCACACAAAAGAAAGGCCTTTTCTCTTGTAAAATGTTACTAATCTGATAGCAAATAAGTCACAGTAGAAAAAGATCCAATTAATTTCTAGCTGCACAGATTTATAATGCAGCAGTGGGATATACAGGTAATTTAGAGAATTAACAACTTTCAGAAGTTTTTTTAAATCTACTTTATTAGAGCTAGAGGTAGCCTCAGCTTTTCCACAGATTGCCATGTTATTGTTGTCGTCTTGATAAGAAAGGAAGCAGTTTTATTGTGTTGCTGCGCAGTATCTTTTCACATTGCTGAAATGCCTAGAGACACAAAATTGAGATCAGAACCTCTCTTTGCTCGCTACTGTTCCTATTTTTCATTTGCAGGGTAAATATGGGGCTAGCCCAGCTGGGAAACCTTACATTGCTGTTCTGTCTGCAGAGAGTTGGCTGGTGGAGCTTCATGAGTGAGAGGCATATTTGTATCTAGCTGATGGTGCTTTACTTGCAAGGACTGGCTCAAAGCATTGCAGAGGTCTGCCCATGGAGAGTCTGCTTCACTGGTGGAGCTCTGAGGTATGGAGAGTGAGCAGACTTGCACCCCAGGATGGCTATCCTGTCTTTAGCTTCCTTGGGGAGGAACAGGAGAGGCTGGCATGATCCTGAATTGGACATCAGAAAACATTGAGGGTATTGAGGAAGATGAGTTATGATAGCTATTGTGTTTTTGTAAGAAGGTAGACGCCTTATGTTTCAGAAGATAGTTTGATAATGAAGTACTAGCCAATAAATAAAATTTGGAGGCTCTGTCACTCAGACTAAAGAAGCAGTGTGCACTAGAATCTGCAGCTTCTGTACAAGGGTTAAGTTCTCTCGAGGTAGATATTTGCTGTCCTGAATGCTTCAGATCATGTAAATTCTCTAATATTCTCTAATATTTTTTTTCCTCTGTTTGCTTTTCTGCTTAATAAATATATCAGTACAAAACGAGTGAGCAAGAAGCAGGTTTGGTCAATGCTATTCCAGACTCAATATACTAATTCCTTTTGATGTAGATAGAGTACTAACTATTCCTTCTGTGAATTACTTAGTTCGGGAGGGCATTGGCAAACTGAGAAAAGTGTATTCATTGCTAAGCCAGATCAAAATGAATCTATATCCCGCATGTCTCAGTGGTGGAGGTTTCTTGGGAATGTGCATCAACTTACGTTTACCAAGTTATGGTCTGTATGGGAATTTGCTGATCAAGCAAACGAACTGTTGTCATAGGCTTAATAAAGCAGAGTTTTCCTGTTTTATAGTAAAGCTTTTATTGTTACCTATGCAATTCTTATTTGGTTTGTTTTTTGAGGAGAGTGTGCTCAGTAGGTAACACAGATTTTTTTCAGGCAGTACTGTTGCTCTGTATAGTTTTGGTTTTGTTTGTTTTGCTTTGCTTTTCAGTTCAAAAGCTAGGGCAAGAACATGCACTGAGTGAATGAGTGAAAGTAAGAGGGAGAATACTGGATGTCTGGGAAAATAGAATCACAGAATCACTAAGGTTGGAAAGGACCTTCAAGATCATCCAACCAAGTCCAACCATTAACCCAACGCCACCATGCCCCCTAAACCATGTCCTGAAGCGCCACATCCACACGTTTTTTGAACGCTTCCAGAGGTGGCGACTCCACCACTTCCCTGGGCAGCCTGTTCCAATGCTTGACCACTTTCTCGGTGAAGAAATTTTTTCCGAATATCCAATCTAAACCTCCCCTGGCACAACTTGAGGCCATTTCCTCTTGTCCTATCACTAGTTACTTGGGGGAAGAGTCCAACACCTCGTTGCCACAACCCCCTTTCAGGTAG
>NW_010515326.1:15128-15842 GCF_000687285.1 Phaethon lepturus | reverse complement strand
CTTCATCCCCCAGCCTGGATTGATGCCGGGGTTGCCGTGACCCAGGTGCTGGACCCTGCACTTGGCCTGTTGAACCTCATGAGGTTCACATGGGCCCATTCCTTGAGGTTGTCCAGGTCCCTCTGGGTGGCATCCCATCCCTCAAGGTCTGTCAACTGCACCACTCAGCTTGGTGTCATCTGCAAACTTGCTGAGGGTGCACTCAATCCCACTGTCTATGTCATTGATATTAAAGAGTACTGGTCCTAATATGGACCTCTGAGGGACACCACTCGTCACCAGTCTCCATCTGGACATTGAGCCATTGACCACTACCCTCTGGATATGACCACCCAACCAATTCTTCATTCACCCAACAGTCGACTCCTCAAATCCGTATCTCCCCAATTTAGAGGGAAGGGTGTTGTGGGGGACCATGTCAAATGCCTTACAGAAATCCGGATAGATGACATCTGTAGGTCTTCTAAGTTGGTCAAGTAGGACTTGCCCTTGGTGAAACCATGATAGCTGTCTTGAATGACCTCCCTGTCTTCCATGTGCTTTAACATAGCTTCTAGGAGGGTCTGTTCCATGATCTTCCCAGGCACAGAGGTGAGGCTGACAGGTCAGTAGTTCCCAGGGTGCTCCTTGCTACCTTCTGTAAAAATGGGTGCAATGTTTCCCTTTTTCCAGTCTCCAGGGACTTCACCTGACTGCCAGGACGTTTCAAATATG
>NW_010515326.1:0-14929 GCF_000687285.1 Phaethon lepturus | reverse complement strand
CCCCATCTTGTGGCCCATCCCCTCGAGAGGTGTGGGAAGAGATACTGCCAGTGAAGACTGAGGCAAAGAATTTGTTGAGTACCACAGCCTTCTCCTTATCGTTGTTACCAGTTTTCCAGTCTTCCTCATCAAGGGGGGTACGTTTTCTCTGACCTTCCTTTTCTGGCTGACATACCTGTAGAAGCCTTCTTGTTATTCTTTGCATCCTTTGCCAAGTTAAGCTCCAGTCATGCCATGGTCTGCTGTCATGGTTTAACCCCAGCCAGCAACCAAGCCCCACGCAGCTGCTCACTCTCTCCCCCATGGTGGGATGGGGGAGAGAATCAGAGGAGTAAAAGTGAGGAAACTCATGGTTTGAGATAAAGATCAGTTCAATAGGTAAAGCAAAAGCCGCACACGCAAGCAGAGCAAAACAAGGAATTCATTCCCCACTCCCCATGGGCAGGCGGGGGTTCAGCCATCTCCAGGGAAGCAGACCTCCGTCACGCGTGACGGTTACTTGGCAAAACAGACACCATAACTCTGAATGTCCCTCCACCCCTTCCTTCTTCTTCACCCCACCTTTATATACTGAGCATGATGTCATATAGTATGGAATATCTCTTTGGCCAGCCTGGGTCAGCTGTCCCAGCTGTGTCCCCTCCCAGCTTCCCGTGCACCCCCAGCCTTCTTGCTAGGAGGCCAGCACGAGAAGCTGGACTGTCCTTGACTGCTTAGCGACAACTCAAAACATCAGCACCTTATCAACATTTTCTTATCCCAAATCCAAAACATAGACTCACGCTAGCTTCTGTGAAGGAAATTAACTCCATCCTGGCTGAAAGCAGGACACCTTCCTAACCCCATCCCTACACAACTGGGCAGTGTCCCTGTACTGTTCCAAGGATACCTCTCCCTGCTTCCACTGCATGTGCATTTCCTTCTTGTTCTTTAGTTTGACCAACAGGTCTTGACTCAGCCATGCCAGACTCTTGCCTTCCTTTCCTGATTTCTTACACCTGGGGACTGAGAGCTCTTGCACTCTGTGGAAAACGACCTTAAAGATCTGCCGGCTCTGTTCTGCTCCCTTGTACCTGAGGGCAATTTCCTAGGAGGTCCTATTGACTAACTCCCTGAAGAGCTGGAATTTTTCTCTCCTAAAATTCAGGGTCTTGATTTTACTTTTGGTCTGCCCCATAATCCTCAGGACTGCAAACTCCACCAGTGCATGATCACTGCAGCCCAGGTTGCCTCCAATCTTGACATTGCCAATTAGCTCACTTGCGTTGGTGACCAATAGGTCTAGTATCGCGTCCCCTCTGATAGGGCTATCTATTACCTGGCTTAAGAACTTATCCTCGATGTATTCCAGGAGTCTTCTGGACTGCCTACAGCTCACTATGCTACTTTTCCAGCAGATGTTGGGGTGGTTGAAGTCCCCCAGCAGGATGAGAGCCTGCAAGTGCGATGTGTCTTGTAGCTGGAGTGAGAAGCTTCTTTAATAGGCTCCCCTTGATTAGGCAGCCTGTAGTAGACACCAACCACAAGGTTCCCTCAGTCTCTGATTCTTACCCATAAGCTTTCGACCTGCTCATGGCTATTCCTCAGAGACAGCTCTTCACATTCTAGCCATTTCTTGACGTAGAGGGCAATGCCTCTGCCCTTCCTTCCTCACCTGTCCCTTCTGAACAGCCTGTAGCCATCGATAGCCACAGTCCCATCGTGGGATTTGTCCCACCAAGTTTCAGTAATAGCAGCTAGGTCATAGCTTTCTAGCAGCACAGTGGTTTCCAATTACTCCTGTTTGTTGCCCATGCTGTGTGCATTGGTGTAGAGGAACTTCATCTGGCCTGTTGGCCGTGTCACCTTCTTAGAGGAACACCCTTTAATTCCTTTGAGGTATTTCACTGGTGTTTCCTGTTGGCTCCTATTACCTCAGGAGCCCCAGGCTCATCTCTGTCTCATCATCTTACCTAAGATGAGCAAAAAGGTTTTTAGAAATCAAAGGGCAATCCAGACAACTAATTTATCAGCTCCTGCGCTAAGTACCTCAGCTCTAAACAATCACCTTATTCACACACTGGCATTTAGATGAGGAAACACTGTGAATATATAGAGTTCATTAACCAGTTCAAGCCAAAAGGAAGTGTAGGCCTATGTGTTTCATCAAAATTAAAGATATATGTTTGAATCCCCAAGAAACCCCATTACATCTGATGTCTGAGAGAGGACAGCATCTTGCAAGACTGCTATTCACCTAGCTTTACCCAACTGTCTTGGAAAAAAGTTCATGATTTCTTTGGTGTCTACAAAGTCCATTAACAAGCACATGGACTCAAAACAGCACATGATGTTAACACCATAGTGTAATATGTCACGTTTTAACCTAAATTCCTCAGGAATTATGTCACATATTTTTCTACATCATAGGTTGTGTGTACTTTGAGCAGTAAAATATTTTTCAGTATTTTGCTGAAATAGATTAAAAATGTATTTGCTTAACAAATTAAAAATCTTTGAATTCTATTAACATCTAAATATGATAAAGACTGGATATTCAGACTCCTTGGAACAAAGCTTACTTTCCAAACATTTTTCTTGCTTGGATGGGCCTACTCATGGAGGAAGGCTGTAAGGATTTAACGCTTTTAATACGTATGTCTTCAAAGGTTAACTTCTGAAACTTTACTTGGGAAAATATGTTGTTATTTAATGATCCTACATTGAAACAGACCTGCTTATGAGCAACCTGTTCTACTGAACGTGTTTCTTATTCAGATGCAGATTTGTTTCCAAATTCCTAAAGATTTTTTTTCTGTCTGAAATCAATGTTAATATCACATAATGGATTTTTAAAGAATCATTGTGAGCTGTATTAGAAGAGTTAATGAACTAAACATAATATGCTAAAATAATATAAAAAGAGGAAAAGCATTTTCTGAATGTTTCTGAAAGTTGTTTTTAGTATATAGTCATAAATGTGTTAAGACATGTACAAAAATGCATTAAAGGATCAGGAATATTTTCCTGCAGGTACTTAGAACCTAATAAATAATAAATATGATGATTAACTACATGGGCAGAAAGTACAGAGCATTACCAAGAAAAAAACTACGTAAAACCTGGCCTTTGAACGGGGGTGCACCATTGTTTTTAATATATAAAAACACTTAAACACACTCAGTTGTGCGTGAAGAGAAAACAAAAGAAGTAAGCGCGCTTGAATTAACACCGTATTTTCAAATGAAACAGATTTAAATATTGCCAAGAGCAGTGAGGGTGTCTGGACTTGAGTGGAAGGGCAGCAGAGCGAGGTGAGCAGAGCACCGTGACGCTGTTCAGTGCTGCTTGAGCAGCCACAGAGGCTTGTGCAGGTCTAGAGAGCTGAAGTAAGACCACCACCAGGGCTTCTCTCTGCCCGGCGGTGACCCCCCTCGAGCCTCGGGCTGCCCGTGTTGGGCCTGGGGGTCAAAAAGTTCCAGCGGGTCATATGGGTCATACATGTCTTCCATCGACCGGCGGAGGAGCTTGTTGGGCCAAGCCTCAACGGGTCGCAATACAAAGTCGACTCGCCCAGCCCGTTTCATCTTGGTGGGAAGGGTGACCCTCTTCATCACCCGGCTGTACCCCGCCGCTTGGGCGCTGATTATGTACGTCCCCGGGGGCAGGAGCCGCCAGTAGTCTCCATCAGCAGCTTAGGAAAGATAAAGACGCAACAAAACAAAACGGAGCTTAGTTTTTAGTCTTGCATCCTTTATAGTTACATACTCATATACACATGCATGCACAAGCATTTAAGGGGCAGGTTTTCAAAAGATCTCAGAGTCAGGGCGGCTCGGATTTTGAAAACGATTCAGGTACAAATGCTTGAATGACAAAAAGAGGCTCCACCTGTGAAAATCTGGCCTTTGGGAGCTAATGGAGTAAAATTCACATACAAAATGTCAGTAACTGCTGTGCCTGTATCACAGCAAAGGGAAGCTTTCCTTCATGCTGCCTTCCCAGGAGTAACAAGAAACAACCCCAAAGAAATCAAATGAATGTATGTGAAACTTAAGAAAATGAAAGCAGAATCCAGGCTGCAATATATATATATATATACACACACACATATATATAGCATGTCTAAGGAGCTAAGAAATCCCTGCTTTTATTATATTACATTCAATTACTTTGCAGACATTATAGCACGTAAGACTATGAAGTCGGAGCTGCAGCTGGTATAAATTGCCATTAGTGTAAAATGGGTGTAAATTTCCTCCAGCTGAAGGTAGAGCCTGCAGGCAAAAGCAGGGAATTTTTAAACAGAATATTTATTCTTCATTTTATATTTCCTTTATTTTGAATGGTAAGTTTCTCAACTCAATTAATATTGGATTAATGCTGTTTTCTCATGGAATTCCTCAGTCTTTTTTAACACTGAAATTAAAAGACATTTTAATCATATGATATTCTTAACCCCACCTAACTCAAGAACAAATACTCCTTTTTCCTTCAGTGTAAACACATTTTTTATTTAATTCTTTAAAGGTCCACTGCCAATGGAAAGCCATTGTCTGTGAAGAAGTTTGAAAAAGACTCTAATTCATGCCAGAGTCTCCTACCAGCCTCAAGAATCTGCATCATCTCCACTATTGTATCCCCTCTAATGTTAGTCTTTTTGAAAGCTGGAAAGCATCCACTACATTATAAACCATTCTGGTTTTCCGAATTGATTCAACAACTATCATTAGAGCAAAATGTTACCATTCATGTCTTCTATTTTGCACTCCTATGGCCTACCCTGTTCTCACTGAAATCAATAATAAAATGAGAACATTAATTTCAGTGAGAGTCTAAAAGCTCAGAACTTTATGACTGTGAAAATTAAGTTGCATATGCCTCAATACATGTTTACCAGCTGGCGACAGGTATAAAGTGAACATAATGCAACGTTCTAGTTTTTTGCATTTGATATAGGTATTGACCAAAAATTGCATATATTTATGTTTTTCCACATGAAAAAAAAAAAGACGATTGTGGGCCCTTCAATCACTGCACTTATTCCAATTGTTAAAGTCAGTGTGGATCCTACTCTGATGTCTACACCTCATGCTCACAATATTTCAGCTAATTTATTCTGTCAGGGCTCCGCACCTCCACATGCTGAGTTACAGCCCTTGAGCAGGGCTACTGCCATATTCCCCCAAATGTGAAACATAAAGGTGGATTTCTGAAACTCATTGAAGACTCATTGGCCTTGATAGACAGCACACAGTTCCAGATGAAAGTTTTAATGGCAAGGACTATGTCATCACAGAGACATGACAGACTCAACAGCCAGTTTGACAATGTCTTCTCTCTTGCTATGCTAGAACCAAACCACAGCTGAGCCTTCAATTCTCCATTAAGGTGCCATTTCTGTCAAATATAACAGGACTTTTTCAGGTTAAGCTCTCAGTGCTTTCGCATTTTGAAAACGCTCAAACTAAAAATATTACCTGTAGTGACATCATGCTGGATGCCCCTGACTGAAATACGAGCATTTTTTATTGGGTTGCCGAACTTATCAGACACAATTCCTTTTATCCCCCGATGAACCTGGCAAAGCAAAGCAAAGTGAGATGGGAGTCGTTTATTACATTACTCATCTTCTACAAGGAAACCCCTGTGGAGAGGAAACAACTTTCAAGAGGTTCAACCCATTATAGAGGCTCTCAAGGCACTAATGCCCCTGCAGATCACATCCTCTATTTCAGGAGCTCCAAGGGGCTTGAGGGAAAGGGATAACTGAACAAGAGCTTTTTTGGGCTAGGTATGTGGCTCTGCATTGAGCGTCTCTTCTCTGCACAGGTCACTGGCACCTCATGATCTGACACAGTATTTAAAGACTGTTCTGAATGTCTGCCCTAGACCCAGAACCACAAAGAAATGAAAAGTTAGGGCTTTAAAAAACAATGACGCTCTAAACAAAGTGAGAAGGCATCACTGGTGCTATAAGTGAAGTTAATTCAGCATGAAGCAACGGCCCTTTCATCTATTCAAAGTGCAGCACTAGAAGATGTGTGAAATAAATCAGAATCAAGCAGAATTATTAGCTTTCAGACAGCTGGCAGTAGAATAAATTAATGCGGGTTGTATAAGGAAACCAGGTCCTTAGTATTAGTTGAAATATATAGTTTTCATTTTCTTTCACCACATCTAAAAGGATCCCAAAGTGCTTCGAGATAAAGAACGAAAACTGAACAACTGTCCTGTGACAGACACACTGTTACTAATATAAAGTACAGCAGAAGCATAAGAATACAATAAGATGGATAATTCTATATTAGTATTCTTTGATTTAAAATCTTTGACACAATGTTTGTTAATAATTCTCAAATACACTAATACAGATTACTCAATATATAATATTTAATAAAATTAGAAATTTGTTAATATTCTTATTTAATATCAGTGAATAGGAATAGGTGAGGGAATAGCTACTTGGAACTCATCATCGCTCTGCTGCCTACACTTAACTGCATGTCAGAATGTCATGATAGCAGTGTGTATAATATCCTTTTTCCCTTCTCTACAGGCACAGAACCCAGCTGCTTGAGCTGATGAGAAAGGTGCTTGGTGACAAACTAAAGAGCGATGTAAATTCTGTCATACAAGGAGGTGCACAAACATCTCACTATATTTGAAGTTCAATGAAACAAAACAAAATAGGAAAAATATAAGTATTTAATCATTAAACTCCTTAGGGTTCTTTTTTGCAACCTGCCGAAATGAAAACATTTTCTATTGGAAATTCTATATGACCTTTAAAATGAAAAGTAATGCCATTTCGATTTTTCCCCTGAACTACTATGATCAGCTTGAGTTGTTCTTTACTTCACTTCCCCACACCCTTCTTTCTCTTCCTCTCATTTTTCCTTCCCCTTTATCCTTTGTCACAAAAGAAGAATAGAAATAAAGAAGAAAGCATCAAAACAATAAAAAAAATATTTGTTTTTCTGTTGGAATATAGAGATGTTTAAAAATACATATTAAAACATCCACTTTTACAGTAATTCTTATTACAAAACTGGAAAAAAAAAGTCTAGTCTAATGGAAGCATTCTATTTAAGGTGAAGCAGTGTTGGCACTGCTCTTGTTAAATAGCTTTTCAGTACTGAGTGGAACTATTCACTGGAGGGTTTAGGAACTACTCAGTATAAGGACTTGAAAACTGTCCCTTCAGAACTATTATGATGAAGCACTGCAATTTGCTTTTCAGCATGGACTTGAGGATTTATCATATGGATAGAGGGTAAATCTGGTCAGAAGAGTCATCTCAGACCAAAATTTAATTTACAGTGTAGACATACTCAAAGTAGTATGACCTCATCCAACTTCAATAATAATTCTGCAATTACAACACAACAGAATAAAAATGATAAAATTGAAATTTCTTGAACAATGTTGATTTGTTTTACTTCAGTAAATATACTATTTTTTGTTTTGTCTCAAGTCTGTGCCACATAAGTTTGGGAGAGTGTTTTGATGCCAATCCTGATGGGGAGAAGAGATTGGTGTTTATGAAAATGAATTCTACTTCTGCGTGTTAAGCCAAGTAGATTTGTACACACACCAAACAGCCTGGTATATATCAGAATAAGAAAAGTTCCAATTGGTTATGGCAGACTTAATCCTTATCGGGAGTAATTCAGTCATCCTTATCTACAAAGTTGTTTTGCTTACTGTCCTGCATTTACTCAAAAAGCTTTTCCGGCATAGACTTCTACAGTATCTCACACTATAAAAATCTTTACATCTTGAAGACTTCAACTGCAATATATATGGATTTAACCCAGCTCCATTTGGATTCACTAAAACTCATTTTCATCAGACAGCTGTAAAATGAAATGAGTTTGGTGGTCTGTACTGTAGACTTTATTGAATGATAATACTTACCACAAGTAGCAAAAGGTTGCTTAGAAAGGCCATAAAAACACTCCTAACAATTTTAAATTACTGCGTACTCTATCAAAATAAGGCATGACAGAAAGCTAATCTACTAATGGCTGAGAGAAAGATGAGCAACTTCTGTTTCTGTGTTCACTTACTTATTGTCAGTGAGGTATTTGTTTTTGTTGAGCTTAAACTTATTATTAAAAATGACTTTTAAATGGCATGTTTTAATGCTCGCAGACAGACAGTTGTTCCTTTAGAAGATCAGGCTTCAGACCTTTTTTAACTACTTTGGTCAAGAAATCAAGCTGAAAAGTGTGGAAACAGCATTTCTAGCAGGATACTTAGAACCTGCCCATTTCAGCTGAATCTAAATCTCCTGCTGCCATGCAGTGGGGTTTGGGCCACAAACGTGGAATATAGAAAGGAAAATGTTCCAAGGTCTCTGGAAAGCAGATCTTGTTGGTTTATTCTTCAAGAGAAAGGCTGATCTTAAAGGTCTTTTCCAGCCTAAATGATTCTATGATTGTATGATTCATATTTTTCTGAATATATGTGTTTTCTCTAGCATTAGATTTTGGACAGTTGATTTATAAAGCATTTACAGACAATTCCCTTTTTCACTGTTTTCAAGGCCCTTACAGTTCTCAATCTCCATCCTTCCTGCAACGCAGGCAAAGTATTTTCTGTGTGCCCTGTCAGACAAACTGAGATACTGGAGGCCCTGGTGGAACGTGATGGTCGATTCGATGCCATCTTGATAACTAACCCAGGAAACGGTAAAGAAACGAATATTGACAAATAATCAAGAAGAAAAACTGTAAGCACAAGGTCTGTAAAAGCAGAGCCATACCATTTCCATGTAATTCAGAAGGGCATCTCTGTTTTCATGCCAGATCGTAAACAGTTCTTCCTCCAAAGGAAACTTTTCGCATCCTACCTCCACAGTAACTTCAAAGCAATTTGTGTGAAGGTAATTAAAGTCTGCCATACCTACAGGTTTAAAAAGAAAAAGGAGAGATCATGAGCAAGCCATCTAACCCTTAACTGGAGCTTTGCCGTTGCAGTCAGCGGAATGCAGTCCCTGTGGGCGTGGATTAATAGATTGTAGAGTGCATGGCCAATATATAAAAAGTATTTAAGAAATTCAGGATTCTACAACTTGTTTCACCTATGAATTAACTAACGACAATGACACTTCTTTCAGGTGAAAAAGCATAATTTTAAATTATTATTCACCTGACCAAGAAGTAGCGATAGAGAGATAAGGGTTGGTTAATCATGGTGATTGGATAATCGGCTGTATCAGAGGTGATTGCCAAGGGTCGATGACCTTTTGCCATTAGTATGTTCAAAACTGTTTCTGTACACAAGACATTGCATATGATTTTCAGAAGAATGTTAGCCAAAGATATTTAAACCTAATTCTCACTTGTGCCCCAAAGCTCTTGAAAGGCCTAGTTTCAACATAATTATTTGGGGATCCCGCTGAGTCCTATTTGAAAACGCAACTGAAGCACTGCTGAACATTTTATGTACACTGATATTTCATCCATGCCAGTATTTCAGGAATCCTTAAGAAAGCTAAATACTATTATTGAAGAAATCAAATTAGCAACCTAAGCACAAATGAATGGGATGTTTGTCTCCGTTGTAGTTTTCCCTGAAAATGAGTTTATTTAAACAGACTGAACAAGCAGCGCTTGCATGGCCTGCAAGATGCGTTCAAATTCATGCCGCTGAGGAATGAGAGCACAGCATTAAGCATTTATTTCTACATTTCAGATTTGAAAACTAGAATGATATTATATGCCATAACAAATTTGACCTTTGTATAACTTCCTAACTTCACAGGTCTTATCAGGGCTGAATACCTCCCATGGTATTTGAATATAAATATTACCAACGTACATTTTGCTACTTGAATCTCCTAGAAGTTACTTTTTACAGGGGTCTGACCTAAAGCAAACTCATATGAATGAAATTATTTCTTTCAAACCCTTGTGTCTCATAAAGGTCACATAGAGGTTTTACCTCACTTGATATGATGGTAAAGTGGTTTTACCTCCAGTGAAGCTGTACCACTCAGCACCATTTATAATACCTCCGCGCTTTACAAAATTTCCACCGCAACGATGTTCGGATCGGTCCGAGATGACTGGATGTGCATCTGCATAGGCTTTAGCCAGCAGCTTAAACATCTGTAACAAAAGGGTTTGAAATACATTTGCTTTTACAAACTGCAAACACTATCATTGCTGCTAGTAGCTATTGCTGTTGTAAGCCCAGACAATGAGCCATCGTGCACCCTTGAGGCTGATGAAAGGGGTGAACCTCCATGCAAGCATATTCTGCCAGGAAATTTTCGCTTGTCGTCTTCTCCAAGGCCCTTCTGTGCAATCCAATATATTTAGCCAGAGATAACATTAAATACCAGTGCATTTTGTGATACTCGGCTTCAACCTACTACCGGGGGCAGGAGTAAAGGTCTTGTTTGGTTGCACTTCAAGTCCCAGGTTTTAAAGTTTAAATTAGCTCTCCCCATTACGTTTTAGCTCTTGCTATTTTTAGTCTTTTAAAAATACCTACACCAGCCTCAGCCCAGCCAGATCTTTTCATTGGCCACTGCTGTTTAAAATAGACGGTGTCGATTTGCTTTGCACTTATCGCTCACACAGGACAACCTGCCTGTTTGAGCTCAATGACAGTTGCTTCTTTGTGGGGCAGAAACCATTCCTAAAAAGTGAAGGGTAGGATGTGATGATGGAGGATGTCACCACTGATTTCCTAGGAGTGATGAGGAGCAGAGGAGTCACCACTCAGAAAGGAAAAGTGACAGGTACATGTAGTGAAGACAGAAGAAACAGCAGTGATCTGCAGAAACCATTTATTTGAAACAGGTTCCTGCAGGTTTTTTCCAATGTTTATTCCAAATTTGCACAGAAATCCCCCCTTCTCCTTTTTGTCTATTTGAACCTCATCTACAAAAGCTATAATTTCAGATTTCAACATTGACATGACAGCAGTTATCAGATCCTACCAGGTCCTATTACTCAGCATCATGAGTCTCATTGCATGTTGCTTAAGACAACATGTGTAAAAAGCTGGGTGGCTAAAATCCTATTTTTAGAAGTGATCCTAAAACTTTATCCTTGATGTTGTCATCAAGGACAAAGACCAAAATGACCAAGCATATAACTTTGAACTAATGTTTATGAATGTTTCTAATAATCACAAAGATGATTCAATTATGGGATCAGGTGGGTGACCAAGGAAAGGTGGAGAGTGATATGTAAGTGTAAAGACAATTTACCAAAATACTTCTGATGACCAGACACTAAAAATCCTGACTTTATATATAATGTTTTTGCCTCTCGCTTGAGTTTCTATGTGTCTAAGTATTGCTCAGCCCAGACAATTAAGTCTCCTTCAAAGTTCTGCTAGAAAAAAATGAATGTTAATTAACTATGTTAAGAAGAACTCTTACTGCCAATAATTTGGGGCTAGGCCTGATATCTTTAATCTTTATGAGAATTTGGGTCCAGTTATGAAACTTCTGTGGAGGATGTTTGCTAAAAGTTTAGAAGGTGCCTATGTGACTTAGGAGTGTGTTCCTCATCTTTCCCAAAGACATCTGCAGATGTTTTATTTCCAGTGACTAAGTGTTTCTTCTCTTGTTTCACACCAAGAAGCATAAGACTTTTGCCTGGCCACTGGTGCAAGGGAATGAAGATGGGTGGTAGTGGGAAGAGAAAGTGAGAAACCCAAAATCAAGTGAACTTGATTAAAAAAAAAAGTTAAACTTTAAAAAAAAAAAGTTAAGATGTGCTCAAATAACAATCCATTTATTATCTCTTAGCAGCTAAGGAATGACTAGTCACAGACCTCAAAAAACCGTATGACATTTAGGTGTAATACAGTGGAACAAAAAGGGAAAAAACAGAGTTGTCCTTGACTTTGGAAGCGTGATGTTTCATTTGGTAAGATGGGGTCAGTGCTGTTACCTTGGCCAGCACTTTTACCCCACTGACTGCCACAGGTTGTGTTTTTAGAGGGAGGGAAGGGAACATTTCCATTGACCAAGGGGAGTGAACTCGACTTGGTGTACACCCTTCTGCTCCTCTGAACACCGGCATCAATGCAGTTTCTTGTGTAACACAAAGCAACAAAAGCCTGCTAAAACATCTCCACAAATGCCAAAAAATGGGAAAGTTCTGGATTAGCTGAGCTGAACCAGATGTAAGAATATGAGTGCAAGGACATGGTGCAGCTTTGACACTCCAGCAGGTACCAGCCCAGGCTGCGACACAAGCTAGAGAGGCTTGAAATCCGCAGTGTCTTGGAGCAGCTGCCGAGAGGATCCTCGTGTTACCGCACATACACCGTGAGGGACACAGGGAGGTGGCAGCACCCAGACACGTTGTCAAACAGGGCAACGTGCTTTGAATGTACTTCACAGAATTTGACTTTTTAATTTCTGGCCATTGCATCTGCACTGCAGCATTTCAGCCGGGGCTGCAGCCAAGGGGGCAAACTTGCCTCGTTTCCCCTTGCATGGCAAATTCGACAGGTCAGCGGTCAGAACAAGGGTTATGGCTAATGTATAGCAGCTAAAACAAGCTGCTGTATTTCAGGATGCAGGTTCCCCGGCAGCAGCAGCTGCAGATGACGTTACTTAAATGCAGGCCACTTCACAGCTACAGGTTTTGTAACTTTCTGGGAAAAAATTAAAGTGATACTGATAGTGTTGTTAAAGGTTCCTGTGCTGACTCATTTGAAAAATTAGCTGTATGTTCAAACAGATGTATGTTTAAATATATGTAAATGTATTTAAATAAATTAAATATATATAAATATAAATAAATTAAATATATATAAACATACATGTCCCATGTATGTTTTAAACTTCCGAGTTTGTAGTTAACTTCCCAGGCTTTGCAGCCACTGACTATGCAGCAGTCATCAGCATCAGGTCCTCTGCCTTACATCGTCGCAAACCAGGGATGCCATCAGGGCTTGCCCAGCTGTGCGCTGCGTTGGGATGGAGCGCTTTGTCCGTGTGACTGCATTGTTTCACTGAAAACACACATGCTGGCCCTGACGGGAGATGACGGAGGGACTGCGGTCCTCCTGTCCCACAGCTGAACTGTTTGATAAGGCACACGTGGCCGTATTCCTCCACCATCTACACGTAAATCAGGATACCCCCAGCCT
This sequence comes from Phaethon lepturus, assembly GCF_000687285.1. NCBI lineage: Eukaryota > Metazoa > Chordata > Aves > Phaethontiformes > Phaethontidae > Phaethon > Phaethon lepturus. Next base: position 1,819 of record NW_010515326.1, on the reverse strand, counting down.
GGGCGATGGGATCTAAGGCACAGGTTTATGATTTCCCCTAGTCCTCAGCAAGAGCTTCTGTAGCTTTCATTAAAACCCACCAGGTATTTCTTATATGGGCTTTTTACTGTGCAGTGCCTGGTTTATTTTACTGCTAAATCATTGTCATACACGCATAGTCAGTAGGTATTGCACAGCTCAGAAGAAACGGAATCATATAGAAAATGTTTAATAGTCATGAATATTTAAATATTTAATAGGTGCTGGTGAGAACTGTCACTTTAGAAGTCAGCCCAGACGTATGCTCAAAGATAATGGATGTTTCAAGTCAAAGGTCAACTTCTGACTATTTTCAACCATTGTTTGTTACATAAAGAACCACTTTTTCTTAACAGTCCAGGGACATTATTAACATCAGTTAGAAGGCTGAAAAACTAGCTGTTCTCCTAGTGGGCATGTTGGCAATGAATACTAGATTGAGGAAACCAAAGGGAAATAGGAAAGATGGCAAAAAATTTCACAGAAGATTTACAGTGAGTCCCAAATGGGGAACTTTACAGGGACAGAGAAGGAAAAACCATTCCCATTCATCTGACCTGGAATAAATGTGATGAGGCTGCCACCATATGGCAGCCAGTCTTTTTTTTTCCTACAGATTTCAACGGAAAATAACACTGCTGGCCAGGCTTGTTCCTTTTCTTTTGGAAATCACTGGTAAACATATCATAGCCTTCACCCTTTAAACAGTAAAAAACCTGGCTTTTCCTAACCTGTGAAACCATGTTTGGCCTCATAAAACATGGGTAAATCTTTACAGAGCAAGTTGACAGTGTGCAAATGATCCTGTATTTTAAAGCACATTAAATAAGTGTATAAATTATATTATATATGTATATATACATGCATTACATATAAAAACATGTGATCTAGTCTATATTTCATACATACATGCATACATATACACAGATCTATACAATCTAAAAAAATCAAAGTTTGTTACTTGTTAAAGGAAAAAGTTTCCATAGTTCCACGCGTGGAAACCATACTGATACACTCACCCGGCAAAACCAATATTACCTTCTCATCAGGTGTAGGGGAGAACATTTTTTCTTCCATAGGATGCCTTGAATAGTCATAAGGATAGGTCACAACCAGCTCACCCCCATGGAGGCTGGCAGAGAGCACAAATGGGATAGACCTCAACCACTTCATGACTGCTTTTGTCTCAGGGGCCACCTGAAATCCAGGAGAAAAAATCAGCTGTGAGTAGTCATGCAGCTCTGAAGGGATTTGGTCCTGGGCAGGATGAAGCCCAGTGGAGAAGGGAGTGTGTCAGAAAGGAGAATGCTGAGGCTCTTTGGCTTTTCCATCCCAAAAGTTAATGGGGGAAGAGCATCATTTTGCTCCAGGGAACAGATGAGACACACTGTTCACTATGGAAAAACTGGAAAAAAAAAGAAAGAGAACCTTTGAAAGGAGAACAACTTTTTATTACAGTGATATTTTCAGCAGTTAAAAGTGATGATGGCAGCATTTTGGACTTGAAAAATCGTGGCATTGTACCACTACTTGCAAACCAGACTCCTTATCTACTTTCATTTCTGAATCAGCGGGATTGACTTTGGATGGATAAATTGGACTACAGGGATCAATTTGTAATTCTCAGCACTTGTTGGAAATAGATTGTCTCATTTGCTCTCCTGTGGTCCAGGCTCCTCTGCAAATAAATGAAAACTAATGTATTTAAAGCACAGCGATGACTGCAGTTTACCTGCAGCGAAATGCTGCAGGTAAGTCACGAAATTCGTCTTTCTGGCCGCCCGCGCTCGGTCACCGCGGC
>NW_010515325.1:51764-67221 GCF_000687285.1 Phaethon lepturus | reverse complement strand
CCTTAGTGATTCTGTGATTCTGTGATTCCTGAGAGGGAGCAGGCAACCAAGGAAGGCAGATCTTAGGTAGATTAAACAGGCCAGAGTCATCTGGCCATGGAAGATCCTTTGGGGAAGAAGGTACAGGATTAACTATTTACTGTGAAGCTATACAATACTTGCTGCAGTCTTTCAGTGAGGCCAGGGATGGCCCAGGAGCCTGCCTCCACCCTGAACCACAGGCCTATGGCACTTCTCCACGTCCATTACCTGTGCTCACCCTCATCACCCACATTACCTGTGCTCACTCTCACTGTGCAGCGAGACAGTCCTCCAGCGGTGACCTCACACGCAGCACAAAATGGAGGCCTGCAGAACAAGGCAATTCTTTAGCCTCCCCTCACCATGCAAGCACCTTCTTATTGTCCTTCCAACCCTCAGCAAGAAAAGCCTCCTAAATTAAGTGTCTCTCTTTTCTCCCATCCTTATCACTGTGCAAGTGAGAAGGAAACATTTTATTAAAGCACTTACTGGATTATGGTGCTGAGCATCTGCTTTGCTGCCTTTTCCTTTTCCAGTGGAGCCAGCAACACTGCTGGAAGGAAGCAACCTGCTTCCTAGAAGGGAACCAAGCACAGAACAATAAAGAAATAATCAAGAGGCTATCCCAGGAGCTGCACACATAGCTGGTGTTACCCCAAACTTTTCACAGACCTGTGGCTCATCCACAGGTAAGAGTGAAGGGAATGTATCTACACCCAACTTGGATAATGTTACCTTGACCTACTTCTCGTTCCAGCTTGAAACACAAGGAAAGTGACTATTTGGCTTTCTTTTCATTCAAAAAAAAAATCATTGGCCACTGGTTCCAGACTGCATTTCAATGCCACAGCTGCTCTGGCTATAGGTTCTTGCCTAAAGAAGCTATGTCTATAGCTATCTAATGAGTAATGAAGGCATCCTCCAGCTTTCCCAAATGTTTCCATCAGTCCCACTTTCAATTTCTGTATCAGTCTACTGTTATACACAAAAAAACAGTTTAAAATAATACAGAAGGTTCCAGTAGGTGACAGCATCATGCAGTCAAGCTAAGAAATGCCATTACTGAATACATCTGTGCAACCTGAATGCCTCATCTGTCAGAATACACTTTGTGAAGCTACGGTCTCACAGTGTTTCTCTTCCTTCTCCCTCTGCCCTCTCCCTTGAGATTACCACATCTGACCTCAAGGTTTAAGGAAGTTGCCTATTGTCACATGATCAACACCATGGCAAAGCAGGGATGAAATACTTTGCAAAATTCACAAACTTAAAACATTCTTTTGCTTTTTCTTATCATCTTATATTAATCATACACATTTTACAAGAAATTAGTATGACTTCTTTAACATAACAGCCCTCTTTCTTACACCATTCTAATTTATTCTTAGGTGACCCTCCAGCCTATGCACTAGGGACGGTTTAAAATTATTACATACTGTAATTTCATAAATAGAATGGTTTCTGGGAGTTCATGCATACTTAATATTGCAACAGTAAATATGTGTTATAACTCTTTTCTTTGAATCAGGAAAATGGAAAGAGTTTGAATTACAGAGTTGATGCCAGTGTGGAATGTGCTAAGGAGGCAGAAGGAGCAGATGAATTACTTCGATGGCATACCTATCCACCATTTAATGAGGAAAGTTAAGCAAGCTGTAAAATTCAGCTAATGAGGGATTCCTGCAATAAGATGGTAACCCAAGATGTTCTCCACAGGAACATTTTTTTCTTTTGAACTATACATGATCATACCAATATTTTCTAGGGGACAGATGAGACGCAACTGTGTTTCAGCAGTTTTTCAAAGGTAGATGACTATCCCCTTTCCCAGTTTCATGATGTAATTTAAAACTTTGAGGTTTAAAAACAAAACTGGTAAATCACTGTCATTTGTTGCTAAACTGTGGCTTTAAACAACATGATTTTGCAGTACCAGGGTTCTTCTCCATTTTATATATCCCAGCTGCAGTACTTTGAAATTTAATTATGATGTAGGTGTAGGTGGTGACTATTAGACCGAGTAACTGAATAAAAACATGTCTAAAACAATTATGCATATTAACTAAAAATAAAGTATTAAGTAGGTTTATAGCTGAATTTATACCCTGGCCTTGAGGCTAGGAGGAAAGTCACCTCTGTCTCATGTGATACACACTGGCATAAGAGACTTGTTGGTGCTTTAAAGCCAACTCAGAAAATAGCATTTTTTGGCAATGGCAGTTCTGTATGTGTTTATCTAGCTGTAGTAGCATAACAACCACAGACTGCTGCCATTTTTTTTTTCTTTTCTGTAACTTTGGTCTCTCAATCTGAATGGCAAATTGGAGAATCCAAGAATGTGTACGTGGGTTAGGAATTCTAGAATCATTCAGCGTAAGATCCAGACTTACAGTGGGCATCCAAAATGTCTTAGGTTTCTTCATTAAAAAAAAAAACCAAACAAAAAACAGTTCAGTCTGATTTTACACAGTACATTAACTGTGGCTGAATAGTTACTGTATAGCTCACTAAAGGGAAAAACTAAAACACCTGGATGCCTCTATGTCCCAAGGTCTTTTGTTTGCTTTCAGTTTAGCTTAATTCTGGTATTTCTTCAGTTTATTATGCTTGGTTATGGATAATTACAGTTCTTCCCTGTTACATAGATTAATCCAAATTATCAATGTCCAATTAAATGTAATTTTATCTAGGAATATTAACATGTATCATCATACTTGATCTTTTGGTAATTAGTCTTCTGTTGGGTCTGGCTGTAGAACATAAATAGAAAATTTTTTAATATTGACAAAAATCAAAATAAATATATCATCCCTGTTTCTTCTCCTAAAATTTTTTGCATATCAAATTGCTCTTAAACATATCTTTTTCTATCTCAACAACTGTCAGAATTTCTGGAAAATAAAATTTCAAAAACTTCGAAAGGGACAAGATTTTCCTTTGTGCTTAGAAAATGCAGGCTCAACTCTGCCACCTCATGTACCTCACACACACACGTAACCTATCATTTCCTTCCTCTCTGCCCCTTGATCTGTTACCACAAACACATTCTAAATAGTGTGGATGGTGACATCATCAAGCTTTCTTACTGCAAGCAGCAACTGCAGTCAAGACTACATCTCTACAATCGCCTGATTAGGTGAGTTGATTTCAACTAGTCAGAAAAGTACCCACTATGTTTATCCCTTTTAACCATGGGTCTCCTGGCTTAAATCATAAGTCTATATACAAACCTACATGTTTGTTGGTGTAGCTTTATATGCTTTTTTTTTTTTTTTTTAATCTCTGCACTGAAGATACAAGAATAGATACGGTACAACAAAAAACGACCACTCCTGCAGGGTGCAGCTGTCTTACCATGCCAAGGCACTAAGAAACCACTGTGAAAATTTTGCAGCATCAGTATCCGATCACTGCCATTGACAATGGAGCATATAAAGCCTAAAACTTATGTTGAACTTCACATCGCATTCTCTGTAATGATTACTCTCATTGGTGTATATTAACAATGGATATACCTGTAGAGAAATAAGGAGTCAGCAGATAGGGAAACTAGCTGGGAAGAGCAGCAGCAGAGGCCACTGGAAAGCATCCCTACTTCCAATATCCGTAACAAAAGGGGAACAGCTAGGCTGAACAACCTAGTACTCTTCTACTGGAGAGTATATTGAGTCAGCAACTTTTCCCCAAGGTGGCAAGCTGTGAGCTCAGAGCAAGTTGGGCCTGTACTATCAACCTAGCACTTGGATTTGGATCTGAACTTTCATAGCTCAGCTGCAGCTCTAGGATCCAGTGGGATTTCCTGGCAAGAAAAAGAATGCAGGAAGTAAAATGTTGCACAAGTGAGTAGAGGGGTAAAAAGAGAGAGAACCCAAGCCAACATAGTAAAAGTTTATAGTGGATCACTTCCACTGGGCTTTATGTGACGCAGGTAGATAGGAGTGGTAAATAGATTAGTGGAAGGATCACACTTGGATTAAACTATGGGACATGGCAAGGGAGGTATAACAGCACTGTTAAAAAAAGCACTGCATTATGTCTGTGCCTAGGAGTGCTCTCAGAGAAATGAGGGGCAAGGGGAACTGCAGTGACCCCCAAGGTCAAAAGAAATGTGAAATCTTTGATTTCATGACAATAGGCAATTTTTGACACTCAAGCAAAACAAACTAGTTTGCATTTACACTAATTTTCTGCTCCCATTAGTATTTCTCATCGCACGTGAACACAAGCTGTTCATTCTTTTGACAGGGAACCATCTTTCACACCTGCTTGGTCTCAGTGCAGTGCCACAAAGCCAACAAGAGTAAATAAACTTCAAACATTTGTGAGGGAGCTGTAGCCTGCTCAGGATAATCCCAGACCTGTGGAAATGGGAGCCTGGACAATGCCATGGTGGTACAGTGAAAACCCTCACACCACCCAGGCACAAAGCAGCTATTGCCTTTATGGTGTTATTTCTAGATTCCTTCAAAAATAAAAAGACAATTTCATGGTGTTGGGCCTCCTGGCCTTACAGTATTTATCACTCTTGCTGATGACACCGAACTTTCTTCCTAGCCTTCAACACAAGGATCTACAGAAGCTCATTCCCAACTTCTGCCTCTTAATAGCAGCTTATTAGCTGTCTTCTCTGTGAAGGTTCCCGACATGCTGCTTTTTCATATAATCACATTTAACACTTTTACATCTCTCCCTCAGGACAGGCTGGCTCTGTATATAGCACCCCCCTTGCTAATTATAGCATACAGCATGGCTCTCTTCTTCCTCTGCACAATCAGTAACTCCACTTGTTTTTCCTGTTCTTCCACAGTTTCAACACCAGCCCCTTGGGTTCTCTTGTGCCTCTAAGTATACAAGCACTCATGCTGTGAGTTGTTCTGCAGAAGTGGAGAAATCTTACAGAACATCTCACAAAACAGAGGTCATTGCAGAACATCTCACAGTATCACATCTTCATTGCTGTTGCTAAGATACAGGCAATTTTAAGCAGGGATCTGATGGCCACTCTTGATATCTGTGCTGCAGAGATTGAGACACGTAACTCTGTCTTCAAAGTAAATTGTCTCCACTTTCTGACCCTTGTAATCCTTTTAAATGCCTTTTCATACAATTCCTACAAAGACTTCACTGTTCCTTCCAACCAACTCTCTTCCTTGCCATCCACATGATCCCTAAGATCTTACCATCTCAACCTGCTCCTATTCCAGAATCTTTTAGCACCAAATGTTAAGTTTTGCCTTCCACAGTTCCTAATGACTTCCCAATCTCAAAACCTTAGTCTTTCCAATATTACTTTCCCAAAATCTTACACAATTCCTTCAGCCTCATTTTTAAAAACAGTGAGAAACTGATTTAAATTTTCCATAATTTTAGCTTTATGGTGATGCTCTACAAGAAATGCTTCAATACAAACCAGTTCATTTTAACAAAGTGAAACACAACTGCAAACTGTGTTTTGCAGGGTCTGAGATCAGGGCAGCTGATACAACCTCAACAACAGAGACTGCAATAGTTCTGCCTGCTATGGGAGTAAAGAGAACTTATAATGAGTATAATCATCTCTGCACTGGGAATGGATCCAAGGTGACTTTAATCAACTACTTCAACATTAATCAAGTACTACACTAAGAGCCCAGCCTTGGCAGTCAAAAAGCTCAGTGCAGGTTAGCTACCTGATTACCCACCTTCTCAGGAGCATACTCTTTGTTCAGGAAGCACTGTTTCTGTAATTACCATATCCAAACCATCTAGTTTATAAAGGGGCACTGCATTCAGAAAAGCAACCATTGAGATACATGCTCTCCGTAGAGACACATAAAGACATTAATTCTTTGCAGTCTACTGTAACTCCTTCTGCAGTGTGTACAGCACTATTTATTCATGCTACTGAAACTTCCCCTTCCCATTCTCTCCCCATTACAGTTTGCATACTAGCTTCTCTCCCCGTTTATCTGAGCCTATCATCTACCTATGCTTCTCAAATCTTAAGTATGGGTATACAAAAGATTTTGCCAAACAAATGTGGCTCAACCTCACATATGCTTCTAGAAGCATAAGCAGAGTATTTTTTCTAGTTTCCTTTCTTTTTTACCTGGTGAGCTGGAAGTACTGGGTGTGCAGTCACTGTCATCCAGCCACATACTCTGAACGATTGAATCCTGTTTTGGAGGGCACTCAAGAGAGCACATCAGCTCCTGGAGAGGGCAAAGACGACATGTTTTAATAATGCACTTGGTAAAATCAAGGAAGTAGCCTGTTTGTTAGAGATCACACACCCACCCTGTCATTCTCCTCTTCCTCAGATGTTTCATTTTCCCTCAAAACACTACAACAACTGCGTACAGTGGATGAAGAACGTAAGAATGGCTGCATCACACAGTATCCTGAAGTCTGACTCCTGAGCATTCTGTGGAATGCAAGCATTCAACATCATCATACTTGTTGTTACACATAGGCTTGCACTTTTTGTGACATAGCTTTATTACATTAGAGCAGTCAGAAACAGTAAGAAGAATTATTCATCCACAGCTAGTTTTTTCCATCTAGGAACAGAATTCAGGTGAATTGGCTTGCATTCCTTAATTTCTGGTTGCTATTTCACTTAGTAGAAACACCACTTCTTGTTTCCATTCTGGATACCTGTATGAAAGGACAAGACTAACTGAATTTTTAAGTCACAGACCTAAGTGTCTTAAAGCAGAGTGAATCAAACCACCTGCATTTAAACACTGTTTACTTCTAGACATTCATTAAAATCAGATGCCTTCATTTTGGAGATCAGAGATTTTAGGAGCCTAAATACAACATAATGAGGTGTCAAACTGAGTATAAAGGGAAGGCACTACCCAGTTTAGGCCACCTATTCCCACAGCCACTCTCAGCCTATCATGTCTGGTCTTGCATGAAATTCCAGACAGTACAAGGCAACTATAAAGGCACATTTTTCATGCCATAGAGCTTATAAACTGTCACCACTGTGTTTTGGACAGTTGTAACAGGAGTCAGGAAAGCATATAGACATTAACCAGTAAGAAAGTTTAAGGAAGCAATAGGGAGGTAGAAACAAATTACCGAGATCTGCATTATTTTAGGATATCTCAGTGCCAAACTACTAGGATGAAGTGACAAGCTCTTGCACAGACACGTCAGAACCCTCCTCCTGCTTACAGATAGTAACACACCTCGGTCAGGATGTCTGGACCATTGCGGTGATTTTGCATGTACCCAGTTGCCAGTAGACTGGCTCCTGTAGGTCCAACTCACTAGACTTTTAGCTCCCACAGGGTCATTACAAAGGGAATATTGAAAGCAAATTGTATTGGATCACTTGACCACCGCTCTCTCAAATATCATGGACGCAGAGGTAGCTTGGTGTGTGTTTCATATCTGTCAAGAAAGACCCTTAAGGTCAGCTTCTCCCAGCTCAGAATTTGGGATCTGCTGCCTGCAGTCATCTAGGAAAAAGAGCAGCCCATAGTGGAAGGTGCATTGTGTATGTGAGCCTAACATTTATAGAGAAATACTGACTCTACAAGAGACCAGCCAATAAGAGAGATGAAGCGCTTATAAATGTTCAGAAACCCAAAAGAAGCTAAGAGAGGCAAGAAAGATAAGACACCTTTAACATACTAAATATATTTATTCCTTCAGAAACACTGCAAAATGTGACCAGTCTTGACCTACAAGCAGTAATGAAACCTAAAGTCCCAGGCATATTACATGCCAGCATGCAACAGGGAGAACAGTAAAGATAGGGCCAATATAGGCCAAAGATATGTCTTCAGGAGATTAGGAAATATATTTGGGAGGAAATGAAGGCCAACATGCTTTTCCCTTGGCAAAGCAAATAAATAACATCAATTTAAGTGAGCTGGGACCTAGATTTCCTCAAAGTAACTCCTTCTCAGCATCCTTCCTCAGGAGGTTTCTATATCGTCATTCTCTGCACTGCACTTCCTGACCTATGTCATCCAAAGGCACTAGCGACAGAGGTGGAAACATGTTCTTCTCCTCTTGCCTTCTGCAGGCCAAGCTGTTCTCTCCTCTCTCATCTTAGGGGAGGTGAAGAGAAGGGGAGGCACTCAAGGTGGCCTCCTTCCCCCATCATTAGTAGAGGCTGGTTCAGTTACTGCTGACTGGGCAGTGAGAAGGGCGTAGAGCCAAAATGCTCCAATAGGAGCTATATGTCCATCTTCCTTTCCCAGGAACTGCCAGTGGAGTGTTACTTGGTGCCACTTGGTCTCTCCACAGTCCTTGAAGTCCTCTAAGTAAGTTCATGGTCCTCTTAGCCAGGACTCTCATTTCACCCCAAAAGTCTTGCCAGTATCTTCAGTGGGGTAACCAGTGACTGAGTAGCATCTGGTCCACTCCTGATTGGCTTGATGTCCCCACTCAGATGTGTCTGAGGAGGGAAAACACACACACAAAAAATCGATGTACTTTTCCTAGGATTTGGACATACACAGTACAGTACTTGATTTTTCAGGTGCAACCCAGAAAGCCATTTGATCCTGAGGAGTTTCGCTACCTGGTTACTTAGGCTGTGTTCACTCTTTTGAGTCTGTCCCTTGGGAAGAAGGATTATTTGGAAGGCTACCTAGACAGTGGAACAGAAAAACTAAGGACAGTTGTCCCTGTATGTGGGAGAGAAGACACTGTTAGCCTAAGTGAACAGTGCGGTTTCATGGATTACAGGCTGATCATTGCAGAAGGGTATGCTGGAAATCAGCATGCAAGGACAGAAAGTAAGTGCTGGTTTGTGTCTACTGTAAAACAATTAATCTATTATTTATGTGTTCCCTTTGCATTTATTTACAGGTTGGTTTTAGTAGAACATAGATGAAGAATTTGATCATTCAAGTCTGGAAGCTGAAATTATTATTTAAGACCAGCAGCAACATGCTGGACATTTTTGTGATAAAAGAAAATTCCTGTGATGCTAATCCCTGGAGAGAACCAGGAGTGGATTGATGACATGCTACCAGAGATAACATTTTAATATGGGCTGCATAAATTACTCTAGAACCAGCTGGAACTCTTTTTGCATTAGAAATATGCCTGTATCATGATCCTGATTTGTGATTCCACAATTAGTGAACAATAAATAGACTATTTCAGTACAACTTTGATAGAACTGTCTCTGAGGCAAACTGTTAGAATTACACTCCTAGTCTGTGCCTGCAATACTGTGCTAATGCTGTCTTGGTGAATATGGTGTGCTTTACATGGCAGAATTACATGTCCTTGATTCCCTGTCCCAGATATGATGCAGAAGGTATGGGCTGGTCCCTAAGTCCAAAATCACAACTCTGGCTCATCACAAGTTGTGCAAAACTCCATGCTACATCCCACCTCAAAAACAAACTGTCCAGGAATGAGCTAAACCACTGTAACTGTGAAAAGACTTTTCCTGGTGATCGTACAAGTGGTTTCGAGTCCATGACTGTTGGAAAAAGATGCATAGAGAGAATCCTGGGGACAGAAGTAGGCAGACTGCTAAATCATACAGGTCATGCCTTATGTGGATAAACAATATTCATGCAAGTAGTGTTAGTGAAATCCCATGCTATGCTTGCTCTCTGAAAGCACGTCATATCAATTTGAAACAGCCATTGCAGCTGGCTCACCTCCTCAGCTGATGAATGGAGAATGAAGGTTGGGAAGTGGGGGGAGCCCACAATCAAATGCAGAAATCATGACCAGATGTCAAGAAAGCTTCATCATTTTTTTCCAGGATATGCACACATTCTACAGTAGGGTAACCAGGACTTGCCAAGCTATGAGATGTCTTCTTACTAGGCAGAATTCTTGCTGATTATGCAAGGCTACTTCAGCTATCTAATTAGAGCAAGAATCCCTCACATGCACCTAGCCAGAAACTTCTACTTCACTAACAAGGTCCCAGGCAGGATGAGGAAGGGGAGGTGGAATGATGTGGTAATACTAGAAGATGGGTGTTGCTGACCAATCAGCAGTTCCATGTCCTATATTCTCTCTTGCCCTTGGCTGCCAGAGCTAGCATTTCAAATGGTCTGTATCTCCCAGCTGTGCTCCGATCCTCTTCCCCACCAAAATTTTGCACACCCACCCAACCCAAAAGCTAGTATCACAAAAACATACTCACCAGAATGCACCTGGGCTGCAACAAAATTCTGGGCAGTCCTACAACATACAATTGGGCAGCTGAACTACTGGAGATAGCCACCAGCCTGTAATTCTTAGGTAGCATCGGGTGCAGTTGGGAGGAAGGCCCTTCCTTGTCAGACTTGGCACCTGGAGCAACTACAACCATAGAAGCCTGGATCTAGGGCACCTCCTGAAATTTTCTTAGAGCATCCCCAGTCCTGAGAAAGGGACAAGTACTCAGTGCCCTTTTTGCCACAGGTCTCACACAAGTTCACATGAGAAAAATCAGGTGTAGCAAGCTGTTCCAGCAAGTCAGCTGCAGTCTTGGATTTAGAGACAGGCTGCTCTGGAGTCTTGGAAATGTAAATGTGCGGCTTCCATGAAATCTTGAAGCATCCTAGATAGGATCACATTCCAGCATAATACACCTTAGCAACAGCAAAGCTGCACTACCAGGAAATTGCATTTTTCCAGGTTTTGACCACCAGAAACTGCAGAACTATTTTGCAGACTACTGCATAAAGTGTTTTGCAGAAGAACACCGTGTGTGCTATGGCATGCTTTAGCAATGAAACATAGGTGCAACACATGAGACCCTGCTGTAACACTTTGGGATGACTGAAAACAGGTTAATTCACACTGGTTGGGAATGGCAGCATGAATCCTGCTTAAAGGGGCAGAACTTGAGTACAGCCTGACATACCCTTGTCCAAGCTTCTCCATGAAGCTCCAAAATCACTCCAGAGCCAACTATCAAGGAAACTTATACATAAGTAAGCATGGATAATTGGACAGCTAGGGCTTTGTGTATCCTGTTGAATGCAAGCTAACATTACAGTAAAAATATAACCAAAATCACCTTTAAGTGGTCCAATCTTTCTTCACTGGCTGTTTATGAAAGCTAAGCTCCTTACACGCTCTGAATTACTGTACCATGGCCAGACCTCTAAGTTTGAAGATGCTGCAATGCCTGACATGGACAATCTCAGTAAAGCCTTCAACTGAGCAAGACATGCACCACATTTAAGCCAATACCAGACACAGTAAGCATCTTTCAAATATTAATATTATTTTCAACTCACTTGCTTTTCCTACTGGGGAACTCTGGGGAGCTGGATCCATCAGACTTCAGGTCAAAGAAAGTTCCTGGACTGTCCAGCACCTTCTGTATCCTCTCTGCAGTGTCTCTGCTGGGACAAAAGAGAAACCAGCTATACCCCAGGGCCAGAGAGTTAACCACTATCTATTCTAACACTTCCTTACAAGCCACAATATAAAGCTGAATCTCTCATATACACATGAAAGGGAAGCATATGTTGAGGGCAATATATTAGAAATGGCCAACTTCAAGCTCCTTTTGAATTTATATAAAAGCCTAAATTAATCTCAGTATTCTCCTTTAATTTTTCAACTTCTTTTTGTACACACATACACTTCATTGGTCTTAAGCTTTAGGATTGATTAGAGAGCTTACATATTTATTGCATAAAGAAAAAGGATTCAGCAAATTTCCCTGTTTCAGGGTAGTTACAATAGTTTTATTGCTACTAGTACTTGTCAAGATACTTCTGAAGAAAGCTGTGTAACTGAAAAGTGGGATATGTTAAATTATGGATTGTAAAACTCATGTTTTTGTTGGGCGTGGGGGTTTGTGGCTTCAGTGATGGAGTTCACAAAGTTCCTCCTCTGCTCTCTCAGTCAGTTGATTCTACCTATACCGCTCACATCACAGTTTCTCATGCCTGCATTTGTGCTAATATACCTGTTTGTGAGACAGTAAATTATCCTGAAACTAAAACAACCCTGAAACTTGTATGAACAAACAGGATGGACTGGGTCAGCTCTGTCATCAAAGCCTGCATATCATCAAACTGTAGCTTCAAGGTGAAGTCACACATGATATCCTGAGCTCACTGCTGCCAGACAGCCTTTTCCAGCCTCCTCCTCTCTTAAAGAGTGTACTTTTGGCTAGTACCCATCAGTCCTAGTGCCCATCAGACTTCACCATGAACTAGCTCATGGCAGAACCTGGCAGACAATCCAATGAAAGAAAGTTGATACTTTTTCTGTTAGAATAACAGGCTGAATCAGTTCTATGAAGGGTTCGCTAAGCATCTGAGCCATTACAAGGAATAGGATGGGATTAGGTAGTTGAAAGAGATTCCGGGAGAGGGAAAGTATATCATCTGCTTTTCAGTAGCAATGAACCGTCAGAAAAAAACAGTTGCTAGTAAAACTGCACCTTCAAGAATCACCCAAAAAGTCTTTCACAAACACAAGGTTCACTGTTCCTCATATCTAAGAGTACAAATAAGCAAAAGGAAAGCTAAATAAACCAAATAGCTTACCAATTCCCTCCTAGCAAAGAGTAGGAAAAAAAAAAAAAAGAAAAAAGAAAACCAGGGCTTTTCCTTGTTGTAGAAAACTCTTACAGATCTTTTAAGGGGATAGTAAAGGATGATGTATACAAAGTAATTGAGGGGCACAGCTGCCTAAGGTACAAAACTATTTAAAGTAGTCAGGAGCTGTGGCTATTCTGTTGGCTTAGCCTGTTACTACAGGGAAGTTGTCTCAGAAGGTTTTCTTTTTCTCAAAGAAAGTTCTATACTATTTTTATTCAGATTCGGTCATTCAGATTAGGACACCTCATTACGGAAAGATCCAAGAGAACAACTGGAAAGAAGGGAAAAATGTAGTAATTCTGATAAGATGAAGATAAATGTTAGCCATTAAGCTGAGTAGCTGTATTGTGTGAATTTAGCAAGATTGTGTAAACTTGCATGCCTTACTAATCACCAGTCTCCCTAGCAGGAACTGAAATGGGGTCTTCAGGGACTGATAAAAGAAATATCTTGCCACAAAGATGATAAGGAGAATGCTACCAACATGAAGTCAGCAAAATTTCACAATAACTAGGGTAAAGGCAAAGGTGGCAGGGGAGATCATGACCACCAACCCAATTGAGGAAGTCCACCAATTACCCCCTCCCACATTCTAGGAGCATGTGCACTAATTTAAATACATGTAACCAATAGCAAGAGATACAGTAATCACTAACCAATGAATGTAAACTTGGGCAGGTTTTTTATTGTTTTGCTAATCATGTAACAATATAAATATGCTGTAGTTTTTGTACCAAGCTAAGCTAGCTTTGTGGGATACCACCTAGCTTCCAGATCTGCTCAAACCTGCAATAAAAGGAATACCTCAACCATGTGTGACTATTGGCCTTGCATACTGGGTAAAGGTGCCACTTTTTGGGACAACAATTCTTCCTGTTGTGAAATTAGCAGTTTCCACATTAAAGATGGCTTTTCCGCATTTACACTGAGTCTTTAACTGTTCCCTGGAACTCTTGCAACTGGGAAAACAGTATGCAGAGCACTCATGTGAGTTTTGAGACTGTATAGTCTTAAAAAGGTGTCTCAGCTCTAGCTGAAACAAATTTATTGATTTAACTAAATAAAATCGCGTGAGCAGTAAACAACTTTTGAATGATTGTAATTCTGTCAAATATGCCAAATCACTCCTTAAATCTATATGTTACCCCTTATTATAACTATTTCTCAGACCATCTAACTTGAACACTAGTTGTTTTGACTTAAAGCTTTTTTAAAAAAAAAATCATTTTTTTAAGATATCAGAAGTTTTGTCTATTTGAACTTTTAAACATAAAAACAAACAAGCAAGCACCCAATTCCCCTTCCCAAGTAAAAGCCTTTCATCTAAGTCTTACCTAAAAGTGGCAAATACAGAACAGGAGAACCAAAAGTCCTGGATCATACTGCACCAAGTTTAAGAGGTATCTTACTATGTTCCTCCACCCATCTCCCCCCTTCTTCCTCAAATATGGATTCCCACCATTTCCAAACATCCTTTTTTATTCTGTTGGTTTCTGTCATTTGTCCATTTCTCCATTAGCTGATAATCAGGCCTTTCTCTCCATTCCAACCATTTCCATTTCAGTTCTCATTTGTGTTGATTTCTTCTCTGTCCTTATATGTGCCTTTATCTCCTTTTTTCATCTCCTCCTGGTTTTTTCCTGTCTCATCTTCCCACGGCTCATACCTCTTTTCCTCCTGTATGTTCTCAATGCCAATGGCACTACTCCGTCGCCCATGGAAGCGGCTGGCTCGAGTACGTGATGGGCTCCTACCAGGCAAGGCAAAAGACTAGAAAAAAGGAAAGTGTGACAGAAAGGGGGGAGGGGAACAAGACAGGAAAAACTGGAGAACTGGAAGCATGGGAGAGGGAGCTTGTGATGTGGATCCAGATCCTCTCTACTCTGCAATACAATAGCATGGCTCAGCTCCACCGGTGCAAGAAAGAGTACTTTCTGTCAGTGAGAAAAAGAAGCTAGGGCTTACAAAGGTAGTATGAGAAAGAGACAGATATAAAAACAAAGCAGAACAAGATACACAGCCAGTATACAGAGAAAGAGGCTCAGGAAGCGAGGTATCCCCATATGATGAGAGAAGGACAGGCAGAATCAGAAAGGTAGAGAAAACTAGAGGTTAAAGGAGAGAAGGAGGCAGCAAACCCAAGTCATTAAATAATAATGTGACTTTGTTGTGCTGACACAAGGAATGCATACAACTGAGTAAACTGTCACCAAGAAATGTCCACACTGAAAGGCACTTTCTGGGCTTACTCAGAGATGGTTTTTTGTAGTTTGCCTGTATCGACATCACTAGTGCAGAGACAATCATCAGCTGGATGCATTTGGCCAAGGTAACCATATTCCCAGTATCAGGAACATGGATCCTTTTCTGAAAACATTTTTCATGGATTTATTATGATCACACTGATCACATATGTTTAGTATCCCTATCAAATAAAAATGGCTTTGATAGTGACTAAAAATATTCACTCTCTCACCACAAGCTTTATTAATTCTGCTGTTTGTTCCCACTATGCAAATTCTATTTACAGCAAAACAGCACCTTGAATAAACATTGTGCACCTGTTTATATTACAGAAAATAATCTGATTGGTGAAATTGAAGAAAACAGAACAGACATAGTGTCCTTATGTTCTTAGCTCTTGCCATATGACAATACAGTACCATTCTAGTCAAACCACAGTGCATGCATTTTTTTAAGGTATGGTAATGTACAGGATCTAACCCAGGATAGCAGAGATAGATGTCTGATGTAGAGTCATGTTTGGCTTTCTTCTCCCAGTCTGCATCAATTTCAGCTCTAGGTTACAGAGGAACTGGGACCAGAGATAGGCAGAGACAAAACATGCTGCAACACATGCTGCTCCCACTTGTGAAATGGGTTGTTACAACAAAAAGAGATTCACAGAAGCA
>NW_010515325.1:20475-51733 GCF_000687285.1 Phaethon lepturus | reverse complement strand
AAGAGAAATGTAAATGTGAGTCACAAAGGTATGCTGGGTTTCTTCTTACAGCCCACCCAAATACCTTACCGCAGCAATGGCCTTAGGGCCCTCGGCGACACTCTGGCTGAGGGCAAGGCCAGCTGTAGTTGGGCGGCTGGGCAGGGTGGCTGGCTGCTGTTTTCTCATGGATATCCCCATGGTATCCAGGCTCTGGCTGCGGCCTCTGATCACCCGCTGAACAAAAGGTAGGCAGGGAAACAGACAAACACAGATACACATATAGACATGCACACGGCAGGGCAGCATGAAAAGGACCAAAGATTGGGTAGAAAGTTGTGAACAGATCAGAACCACAGAAATCCTAACGCCTAGAAGGCAGCACCTTAGATATTATGCACTTTTAGTCCTAGCCAATTCATGGAACTCACTGCCAGGGAAGAACTCTTCAAGTATATTCTCTACTTTCACCTCCCTTTTCCTGTTGCAATAAATTCCCTACCAGTATCCCAGCATATTGGATAAGACAGCATCATGTGGAGCTGTCCTACCCAGAACAGGCTACAAAACACAAAAATCAAACTCCTCTTCAAGACTGTAAGGTTCAGTCTTACATGAACATGAGTGCTAGTTCCAAAGGGAAAGCAGCCATTTCAAAATCTGCAGCATTTGAAAAAGCCATTTTGTGTTTACTCAGCCTTTTCCAGCCTTTTGTAAAAGTTATCCGCGTACTTGACATGCAAATCCCAGCATCTGCTAAAAGTCTGAAAAGGACATTTTGGGATAATTAGCGTAAGACATGGATGGGTATGAAATTCCTGGTTAGCAAAGGCAGGGTAGACTGATTGTATGTAAAAATACACCCCACCAAAGCACCCCATCTCTAACCAAAGTTATGCATACAGCTACCAAACATATGTGAATGGATTAGTTTCACAGCCCTTGGCAGCTCTAACCAGCCCACCATACAAAGCATGTGGAGGTTACCTGAAGAAGTGTTCTTTATAATACATCTCTCCTGTCCAGACAGATAACTTATTATACAAAAGAAGTGGTGAGGCACTGCCCACAGAAGTGGGAAAGAGGAAGTAGATAGTAAAGTGATACAAGATTCTCTCTATATGAGGCTCAGTTTGCCTGTTTGTACAAAAACTTTGCTTTCTCATATCATCTTGATCACCTTTAAAAGTAAGTTCTGTCACTTTTGATCCTGATTTATTAAAAAAAAAAAAAAAAAAAAAGTGTCATCTACACCAGTAAATTAACTCTGGCTTTTAGAAGGTAAGTAAAGCATCACAGTTTTTCTACAGTACACTCACAGATATGTTAGAAACTCTCTTGCAGTGGGTCTTGCAATTCTTTCAGTTACAAATGAAAATTAACTGGAAGAGATCTGCTGTAGCAACTGAATGCTGCTTGCTACTAGTTATTAAACTTCCTCTTGCAAACACTCACTCCTTTTTCTGTAAGTTAATGGAGTGAAACCCTGTCTGACACTAGACACCAACATGAAGCATAAGGAGTTTGACTTCTCAGGAAGAGTATGGAATTCCACCCTGGATCTCTGTAGAAAGAGTGCAGGAAGGGGAGAAATGTTTTTTCTTGAGAGATATGGTAAAGCACAGCTGAAGATGCTCTAAAGAAAGGCTACTGGATGGAAAGACTTCTTCTAAGCACAGCTGATCAGCAAAGTCAATATTGCTTGGAGGGACAGACAATAAGCTTGAGAATGAGCATCTGGGTAAGGAATCAATCCACTATGGCTCACCTTGAAATTCTCTAGGAAGCCCCCACTGCCATTGTCTGTCTTGTCATCCTCCCCAATGGGCAATCCCATCATACTGCGGCTGCTAAGCTGCAGCTCCTCAAAAAGGCTCTCCAAGAGGGCACTCCGTGTTCTTTCCTGCATCAATATTGGGAATGAAAACACAGCTATTATTGGGAGTGGAGGGATTTTTTGTCCCTGTTTTTGCAATGTCTCACATCCTCCTTTTAAATAAAAAAAAAAAAATCACAATTAAAATTAATTTAAACGGTATTTAGTGGGTTTAGCTGTATAGTTATAAAATATTTTACAGTAATACCCAGCCCTTTGAAAGGCTTTCTAAAAGAAGTCATAAAGGACATCAGTACTTTTTTACAGGTGATGAAACGGAGGCATGGATTGAGGGCAGTTTTTTCTAGATCAGGCAAGCAGCCAAGTCTGGAACAGAATTTTGGTACCTTGAACCAAATCAGTATGCATCCTGTAGCTCAATACTGAGTTTCAGCTAATACAGAATTTCCTCCAGCAAAATGTATGCATCATATTCTCATTCTTACTTGAGGATTAGATTCACACTACATTTACATTAGAATTAGATTTACATTTACATTCCATACATTTACATTAGAATGTACTGTTCATGTTCTATCACACCTGCTGTGAAATACAAAGGGAGTATCACATAGCTAAGTATAAACACATTTCATCTTCCTTTTTTAAGCAACACAAAATTAGAAGTAGAAAAGGTAGAAAATTATACTGTGTTTTCTTAATCTGGCAGTAATATAGTTTTATAATTTTTAATGGAAGCAACCAGGTAATAGACCCACCTCTAGTTTAGCAAATTTCTCAGCTCTGTAGCAGCTGTACTCAGCATTAATGAGCTTGACCAGGAGAAATTCACGAAACTCTGCACTCTATAAGATAAGATGAAGACTAGACTGCAGATGAAAACAGTAATAACACATGAGAAAAGCTCTGCCTTACTATCTTTAGACCTCCAAACTCATCTAGCCAGACTGACAATACTGACTCAGAACACAAGGGTATGTACCATATCCCCCTGACATCTAACACTGGACCAGAGAAACAAACCTTTCTAAATATGGCTGGATTTGGCAAAGAGGGTCCAAAGAAGGGAACATCATCTCGGGCTGTGACTGAAACCTGAAACAATATAAGGGGAAAAAAATAGGTATCATAACACAAGTGAGACTGTCAAAGTCTTCAAACTACTATAATACATCTGATCCCTCTTGAATCATTTACATACCCAAGAGATCTAATACGCTGTCCCATGCATCTATCTGTTTCTGTTCTGAATTTTCCCAGAAATTCAGTCAGCTAGATGTGCGCACAGTAAAAGCAACAAAAAACAATAGATTGCTTTTTAAAAAATATTTTTAATAAACATTTTTAATAATAACCAGTGTATTTAGAACAAAAAATAAGATTCTTCTATTCAGCTTGCAACATTTAACTCCATTAGAAGAACCTTTGTACTGACCTTTTGTTTTTTGACAGAGAATCCTCAGTGGAGATATACTGCACATTGAGAGGAGTATCTCAGTGACACCGCCTCCCTGAGTCATATGTGGTAAGTATACAAAAGCACTTTCCCAGTAAGAAATAAGGAAATGCACACTTTTTTTTTTTAAATGTGCTCCTACCTGACATACCAATACCAGAAAAAGTAACTGTAATGCAGTCCAGTCTTTACATACTGTCACTTGGCTCTTCACAGCACCTACCCACATGCAGCTATCTTACCAGATACACACAGCACTTAAATGTGATGAAAAACATAACTGTGAAATATTCTTGAGATGGAACAATACCATTATTTGCCATTTCATACAACATAGAACAATGTCAGAACAACTTAACAGCAACTGCCTCAAAATAACACTCCAGTGTAGATGTCACAGAGCCAACGAGAGGCATGAGTTTAATGTGCAGAAGAAGGAAAGGGGCCCTCAATTTAATTACGATTTCTCACATTGCAGGCCAGCTGCCCTAATTACATGGCCTCCCTCTCCCTCCCAATCGATATCTACCAGTTAAAATCCTGCTTTGCATTTTTAATTTTCTGATTGCAAAAATTGATTCAAAGAAATAAATGCCATTAATATCCCAATTTAGCCACTAGGCACTAAAGCTTAAGTAAATGGAACAACAGATTAAAAAAAAAAAAAATCTTCACACATTTCAGACTCTTAGGTACTAGAATGCTCTCAAGGACAAATGAGTTAAAACCCCTTTGGAAACACCTTTACAGAAAACTCTGCATTGGCTCTAGGGTCCTGACTGTGACTATTTCTTTTTCATGAAATGATGCAGGCAGCCCTATTATACTGATAAAAACAATGCCATTGCAGACAGGCAAAGATGAAAACAACAGTAGGAAGAGACAAGACAAATGGCAAGCTTCCCCAGCTCTTTCTCATGTCATTAAAAAAAATCCAGTGAATCTCACTCCCTACAAAACAGAGTGAGAGGAAAACTGGAATGCCATGCCCCTGATCAAACATGAGGCTATTGTTTCACTACAGACCTGGCTGCCCATAGCATAGGGAACAATGGAAGGTGGTTGTTCCACCCCCTGCACCCTCTTTGTTGGAAGATGACATGGGGATCCTGTGCTAATTTTTATATTCTTGATGTTCTTGTAGACCTCCAATGCATAAGGACTCATCATCACCAAATCAGAATTCCTACATAATATGAGACACAGCACTCTGATTAAAATGTTTCTACAATGGAAAAATCCATCACAGAATGCAAGCTTCTACATATTTTCTGCTCTCTCAGCATGACTGAAAGTGGAACATAAAGTTATATAAACATCCATACGTAATCATGTGTCAGAAAGAGCTGTGTCCAAAGGCTGCAGATAGGGAATTCTTGTTCTAGAATAGCTTCCTTCAACTGGAGGGCCCTAACAGTAGTACTTCCCTGCCAAATGGGCATCAACTCTAGGATCTGCCAAAGCAAATGTAGCTGGTTTGGATTCCACAGATTAGGTCAACCAGCTGTGTCTGACCTACAGACTTAGGCAGTGCAAGCTCTCAGCACTATGCTCTGCAGCATTAGCAACACAGATATGGCTGTCAAGTGAATGAGTTTTACCTGACTTAAATAATGCAAGCAAGACATCCCCCAAAATGGCATCGATGGCTCCTTGTGCTCTTTGATGTAAACAAAATTTTTAATCTGAATTCATCCTCCTTCAATTCCCAAGCTTTAAGCTTCAGAAATTCATCATCTACTTTGAAAAACACAGAAGTACATTCTAGTTTCATGTGTAGATACTTAACAAATTGATCAAATTATTCTTTAACCTTCTATTTGCTAGGTAGAGGCAGTAAGCGGTCCTGGGCTCCTTTCAGTAAAATACTCACGTTCCAGAATTTTAATCATTCTCAGCCTGACCTCCTAGCCCCATCCAGCTTATCAATATCTTTATGAAATCTGAATACTCAAGAAACATGAACACATATTGCTAAACTGTAGCTATCACACCAAACAGAAGACCTCTGCAAACCTATAGAATAGAGAACAACATAGCAGGAAGGAGATTCCTGGTCAGAGATCAAAGAGTAGGTGAAGGGGAAGGAGAGCTGGTGGCAGCTACTAGATTTCTAGGCTTACTGGTAATAGATCTAATTATTGCCTCTCACTGAAAATATTGATTAAGTTTACTAGCAGAGCAAGCAAAGCTGTTAGGGTAAAAGCTGCCTGAAGCTGTACCTCTCCCAAAGGCCCATGAACAGGTTTCCACTTCAAGGATTAGTATCAGTAAATCAGTAGAGGAATCTATTTGGCTCTGTTTACCTTGTAGAGAGTGTCCCCAGTAGTGCCACGAGTGAGCTGAACTACCACATAAGCATGTAGGAAATTAGAAGCAATCATATCAGGGACAAAAGGCGTGCTTTCATCCTGGAAGATGATGGCTACAATGTCATTCCCAATGTGACGCTTCCGCTGAAGCTGAAGAGGAAAAAAAATAGTAAAGCGAGAAGGCAGGTGAGAAAAGAGAATGATATGATGGGGCCTCAAACACCAGTCTGTCTAGCATCTCCAACGCATCTGTTCAGCCAGATCCCTCATCACTACTTTTACTCCAGCCATAATTCCCAATATTACGTAGTTAGGCTTTCTCCCCTCAAACTAGCCTTTCATCAAATATCCCTCCCCTCTTAACCACAGTGCTGAATTCCTTAGTTCTCCTTCCAATACCTGCTGAGAATCTCCCTCTGTGAAGGGCAGCTTTGTAGACACATGAAACATGATCTCCTTGCCCCGGAAATTTGTATAAACCGACTCAGTGCCTGTTTGACCTCTAGTGACATCCAAGCCTCCCCGGAACCTGAGCAAATCCATACCATGCCATAGGTCAGGCAGGACAGAGATGAGAAAGTAGACAGAAGAAAGAAGATATCAGTAACAATAGCTTGGTATATCAGTATTGTCAAAGGTGATTTTTAAGAAATCAGTGATAGTGGGGCACCAAATCTTCCCAAAACAAATGCACTGACTGAAGCTGCACAATGTTTCTGCTGATGAACATACTTGCTTGCTAAAAGCTATGAAGCTAAACCAGGGATTCTCAAAGGAGCTACTTTCTTTGGCATTCTTCCAAGAGACACAATCCATGTTTTAGAACTACAGAAAGGACAGGTTGCCCCACAGAAAGAGACTAAAACAATACTGACACCTACCACTGTGAAACAAGCTTACATTCACACAGTCAAATAAAATTATTCTTTACTGATACTGTGGGTCAGATTGAGATACAAGGATATCTTTAAATGAAAATACCAGCAGACACATAAACTCCAACTGGTTCCCAGACAGGATGGTTGACAAAAAACAGCCTGGGGCTTCTCCACCTGCCCTGGGATTCAGAGGACACATCACTTTTCTGAAAGCAGGGCTCTAAGAGTCGCAGCCTCTGAGCATGCAGTGTTCCCTAACTCAGTCTGGCTTTCCAGCGGCACTGGGTACGCACCCACGGAAATCCTGCAGCTGAATCTTGTCACCAAGGAAATCCAGGAACTCCAGGAAACCCAGACTCTCTTCTGTGTTACTGAAGACTTCTTCTTCGGTCGTCTTCAAAAGGAAAGGAGAAGTCATAAGGAGCACATGCAGTACAAAGAACAGGCAGTAATTTCTATACACAGTTCAACTAGCTTTGAGGACCTGCACAAACAAATCAATCAACATAAGGCCAGCTTCTATTCTTTCTCTTTACAGCATCTGTATTTTTCACAGATAGTACAGTCCTCGTTACTACGTTTAAGTTAAAAGAACCAACTACTTGTATTTTGCCTCAAGCATCGTGGGATCTGAGGGAGCTTACCTGTCCAGGTTTCTGGTAGATGACCCCAAATTTGAAGTTATTGCTTATGACATGTTCATCAAATGCAACAATAAGCTGTGAAGCCTGAGGTAATGAAAATACAAATTATCAGTCGGATGTCATTAGCCAGACCTTGATGGAAAAGGGACATACAGACATATCAGAACATTATACCTTCGGGTAGAGGACAGGAAAGAAGCGTTCAACATTCACATCCTCACACAGTAGCTGGAGAGAAAGAAACAAAAGTGTGATTACTATGTGTCCTAGCATGCTGCAGGCATGAGAGCATAGGCACTATTTATAATTACGACAGGAGTCCCTTCAGGCAAAAATTCTGAGGTAAAACTAGAAGGAAAAGAAGAGGAGCTAAAAGGTAAGTATGACAGTACTATTGAGGAATAGTAGAAAAGAGGGAATGGGAGGACAGAGGTGAAAGTAACTTGAAGAATGAGGCTGTATAAGCAAACAGGCAAGAACGAATCTCACCTTTGCCATCTGGACAGCATTGGGAAACTCATTCAGACAGGAAATGGGGATCAGGTCATGTTTGGTGCCAGCCCGAGTCCTGACACAAAACAAAAAAGGCATTAGAGAAAAAGCTGAAGGGAGACATAAGCAATGCTGGCTCTTAAAAGAGTAGCCATTCTTTCAGATTATCCTTAAAGCAGTTAATTCTAGAGGATTAATTTTAAGCCTGGTGCATAAAATCACTGAAAAGTGGAGGTATTTACACTTTTTAGTGCTCTTCACTTGTGAGGAGCAGAGGAAGACAAAACACAGATGCTTAGTCTCTTGCTCCTTTGCAATTCTTTTCTTGCTTGAAGAAATATTTTGCTCTTCCCCACCACTACCATTTTCTTTCACAGATTATCTAAATGTTGAAACACAATTCACGGACACAGTATTATAATTGATTCGTAAGATCATACAATGAGGGTTTGAAAGACTGTTAAAAGGTCTGTTAGAGACAGCCTAGGAAAGCAGATCTATGCAAAAGTACAGGAGGTAGAAACTGGTGAAGCGTTGTTCCAGAAAGCTGACAGAGAAAAGTTTCCTTTCTCTATATATATACATATTGAAAGAGAGATGTCTTTCTAGGAGAGAAGAAATATTGGGCTGCCAGAGCCCTCTTCAAACAATTATAAACAAGCTGTGGAGCAAAAGGTGCTGCATATAATACGATACCTTAATTACTACCCTTTTGTTCCTCACTGGTCTCTTCCATGTAGGAAAGTTTCTGGGCTCAGATAAACATTCCCTGGCACAGCTTTTTTTTCTACCCAGATTATTGCTCTGCCTGGCACTCTGAAGTGTTCTCCACATACAATGGGGGAAACCCACTAGTGATTCTCTTGTAGCTGAGTACTATGTAACCAGTATTCTCCCTCAGTCATGTGGAACTGTACAACAGCTGCTTCCAGGAGCATATTGCCTACTGAAGCACATCCAGCCCATAATGTGATAAAAAGTTTTTCTGCAGCATGCCTCTCATCTATGCAAGATCCATCTCTGTTCTTCCTCTAGTTCATTCAGCAGCTCTCTCCAGGTAATGGCTCTCTGTGGAAGCCCTAAAGGCTATGGCACTTCATAGGTTGTCCTGGAAAGCTAAGGAATGTTCTAGCTCACCTTCAAGGGAGCCTTAGTCTCAAGTACAAAGCACAAACACAGGCCTGGGCTCAGCTGCTCTCCACTGAGGAATCCATCTACAGAGTACTCACATGTCTCAAAGTAAACAGAATAAACAGAAAAACTTTCTTTCTGAGGGAAGAACAGATGTTTTTCACACAGGAACTATGTCCTGGTTTCAGCCAGGATAGAGCTGGTTTTCTTCACAGAAGCTAGTGTGAGACTGTGTTTTGGATTTGGGATGAGAAACTGTTGATAATGTGCTGATGTTTTGAGTTGTTGCTGAGCAGTCAAGGACAGTCCAGCTTCTTGTGCTGGCCTGCCAGCAAGCAGGCTGGGGGTGCACGGGGAGCTGGGAGGGGACACAGCCGGGACAGCTGACCCAGACTGGCCAAAGAGATATTCCCTACCATACGACGTCATGCCCAGTACATAAACTGGAGTTGGCCGGGGGGCGGAAATCGCTGCTCGGGGACGGGCTGTCGATCACGGGGTGGTGAGCAATTGCTGTATTGGGCATCACTTGTTCTTGTACATTCCTTTGTTGGTATTATCATTGTTGTTCCCTTCTTTCTTTCTGTCCTATTAAACCGTGTTTATCTCAACCCACGAGTTTTGTTCCCACGTCTCTTCCCCGTCCCACTGTGGGAGGGGGAGTGAGCGAGCGGCTGCGTGGTGCTTAGTTGCCGGCTGGGGCTAAACCACGACAAACTATAATGATGTGCCTGCAAACACTGCTTCAGCTTCCTGAAGGAAACTGCTGAGAGAAACTCAGAGGGGAAGGCAAGAAAAGAAGTCTCAAAGGTTCCTTTGCAGTCCTTACCAGGAGAAAGTCATAAGATTCACACCCATATCTATGCAGAGGAAGCTCAAGGCCAGATGAGAGACACAGCATAGTAACATACACTTCAACGACAGGCACTGTTACCTCAGCAACAGGCGTAGATTTTCCTGTTTCTCGATCTGTTCATACTTCACAGAAAGTATCAGGTAGCCCAAGGACGTGTCACTGGAGTAAAAGTTCTGGTGCTCCTGAAAACAGGAAGCCAAAATGCATTATTCCCAACATGCTTTCCAGAGAAGTTTACCAGATTTTTGCATACAATCAGTGACTCAAGATTAGCTAATTTTTTTTTTAACTAGCTATGACATGCTTGAAGACATGCATATGCTATCTCCCAGCTTCCTTGGTGATCAATGCATGAGTATATCAGTCAAAGTTCATCCATTGTCACTTCAGTTCCTCCTCAGCTGTCATCAGAAGGGCTCCTAAGAAGGAATAGGATGAGCACATTCAGCAACACGTTATGAAGAATCGAGTTTCTTGTAAATAAATTCATATCCTTCATGGACTCTGCCTGTATCCATTCAGACTCTGCATGACTAAGAAGTGGTCTCCAGCACATTCAACTGGATGTGGTCATGGGAATTTTCTATATAAACAGTAATGGCAGAATCAGTATACCAAGTACTTGATCTCTAAGAGCACTCACATCTCAGAGAGGATGCAGTCAGAGCTCCAGGTAACTACTTTGCAGGTGAAGACTGTTCTCAGCAGTGCCACTAGCACTGCTGGAGCTTTAGTGAAATGTGCCTCAAACAGAGAAAGTCATTCAGTCAAACAATGAACCATAATGCAAACATTTTCCAGGCTCTATATAGAAGTGGCCATACATTTTTCCTGGGTATACAGCCATGTTCCAATGGCCTGGGTATATCAATCTATATATTATATATATATATTAAACTATAACATGCATATTTTTATATATAACCCCTAACCTCAAAAGGTTAAAGCCTTTTGACAAGTGATGTGAACAGAAACCTCTAGCACAATGAGAATACTATATAGGTGGAATCATCCAGAAATACTTAGATTGCTCCCATTTCCTAGTGGAAAACCACTTTATGGCCAGTTTTTCGAGTTGGCTGCTACATAAACTCTGATCCAACAAAGAACTGAGACTGAACTCATGCTTTTCAGCACACAGTCCAAAATTATTGGGTTTGAGGTATAAGCAGGACAGAGAGACCAATGAGAATGTCATGCAGAGGTTCCAATTCTCTTTGGATTAGATTTATTAGATTGACATCTTCATCTCTTGCTGCTGGCAAGAACTTCTGTTGAAAGGGGCAGTAGTACATTCCAGTATTTAGCTTTCAACCCAGGAGAATAGAGTGAGATCAGTATGGTACTTCTGAGCTAGCAATGACAGAAGTTGGGGTAAGACAGATTTCTTCTCAGCAAAAAAAAATAAAAACAAAATAAAGCAAAACAAAGAATCCACAAACCAAAATAGTCTCAGCTACCCTATAGCAGGCAGAATTATCAGTGCCTTCTTATGCCTTGGGACTGTAAATATCAGGAGAAAGTCATACAGCAATCTGCTGATGGTGGAATCAGGAATGTGTCCAGAGATCTTCAGTGCAGAACACCTTAGGCAACTGAAAAACAATCAAGACTTTCTTTTGGTATCTTTTGTAGACAAATCTTGGGATTTTTCAAATCCCAGATGATGTACCTCAAGACATCCAGTTGTATTTCCCACTTGTGGTTCTGTAGGAAAAAACAGCTCTATCCACTCACTCAGAAGTCAGACACTCCCAGGAGATAAAATGCACACACTATAATGGGGAGCTTGATTCCCAAATTCCACTTGTCAACTGTTTCACAGGGAAGAGGTACCAACCGCCATCTTGTTTGTTGATATATTTGCTAGTGATGGTGTTGCCCATCACCAACTTGAAAGATACCATCAAAGTACTCTGCATACATTTTAGTGTGTACAGATTTTGTTCTAATGTACAGCAGTGGTTTTATGCTGTTTGGTTGTAGAAATTATCTCCTCAGCCTAAATGCAAACTCATAGTCAAATTAAATGGAGGAGAGGGATAAAATACCATTCCCCTGCAAATAATGAATGGGCTGTTCTACCATCAGAATAGCAGTCATCTCAAATCAAAGACAGAGTCACTTTGCAACATGAGAAGACAGCCAAGGAGCATGAAGTCAGTAACTAGGATTGCAAGATCTGGAGGGAGCACCACAGGAAGCACTGTACAAATGCATCCTTGTGCATGACACAGAAGTGTTATGCACTGGAACAGTAAGTTAAGTGTCCAGTTGTACAGTCAGAACTTGCACAATTTGGAATATATTCTGTGAAAGGAATACTCCAGACACAGCTAATTAATAACAAGGACTCCATGGGAGCAGTGTGTAATTTGATCAGAAAGAGCTGCTAGTCTGAGAGTTCCTTCCTCAGCATTTGCCTAGAAAATACAGAAGGACTATTTTGTCTCTGGTGGATTGCAACCTCTCCCAACACACTGTTGAGATTGCCTTTTACTGTGGAAAAAAATCAAAATAGTTTTTTGTATTAGTCATAGTTCTGACTCACTGTGAAATAAAGACACATCTAGTGAAATACTCTGATACCTATGTGGACATAAGCAACTTGAAGCCAACAGACATAAATCAATCTCATCTTTAGGGGGTGGGGGGTAGGGGGAACCAAAAAAAGGGAATGACTACAGTCACTACCCTGAATTTGGATGTGAAGATGAAGCTACTGAACTTCTTTAAGTCTTAGAGATATCACTGTCCTCGCTTCCTCTTTGAGACAGGAAAAAAAAAAAACAAAACCCAAAACTGCCCTGCAGTCTTTCCCCAGACTTATGGGGAAAAAGTTTTATGACTTCTGGTGGTAGCATAGCCTACCTTCTCCTGAAGCAGACCGAACAACTGGGTCCTGCAAAAGATAAGGTATAAATGAAGAGCAGCAAACAGAATAATGTGGCCTCTAGCTGCAGTGTTCAAATCACAGAAGTCCAGTGTGATCTGTCACACAAGTCAATGGTAGTAACTGAAACTTATCTATATGTGGGAAGAAAAGCTGAAATCAAAGGAAGCCACAAAGGCTGAGAGGACAGTTTATTTCCCCTGACCATGACTTTCAGGATCCTAATAGATTTTTTCGGATGTGAACAAGAGTCGGTGGACATTGTGACCAAAGGCAGAAAGACAGAGCAGCTGAGGAATAGACAGATTCAAGGACCAAAACAAAAGCATGCTCAATGGTCAGTTGAAGTCTAGAATCAAAGACGACCATAAACCAAAGAACTCATATGCTAGGGTGGATGCCCAAGACAGGCTGTTAGGGAAAAAGATGGCACAATGCCAACAAAAGTCAGGACTAGAAGGCAGAACAAAGGAATAGGAGCCAAAGCCTGAGGTTAGCTGCAGCCAAAAGTAACACTGAGCCATAAAGACCAGAAAACAGGATGCCTTTTGTTGAGACTTCTAAGCCAGACGCCAGCAGGTCTGACATATTGCAATCTCAATTGCTTTGGAGACTGGACTATCAGTTCTGCAGCTGGCATAACCAGACAAAGCTGCACAAAGGGGTGCAATCTTCACAGAAGAACAGGCATCAGAATTAGCAGAGGTCTTAAAATAATGGAATCTTTGTCAGAGCTACTCTGGATGCCTAGCTTTATCCTGAAGGTAAGCCTGGGTTTTAAACTGAGATCTGAATAATCATATGTATGAACAAAATAATAATTTCTTCATTCCTCTGTGACTTTCTTACTCTGTAAAAACACACAGGCAACAGAAGGCAGACTCAGAGTCCTTCAATATACAACAGCATTTATCATTAGCTGTCTTGAAGTTAGAGATGAACCATCAAAAGGCTTTATGGTTAATACTGAAGATTGCAACTCAGCAGTGACAAGATATCCTGGATCTGAGATGTCCTATTTGTTCAGCCATAGAAGCAGTTTCTGTAACATTAAGGCAGTATGAAAGGAAGTTCTAGATTTTAAGCAGATCTCTGTAAAAGCAATTAAGTATCTTCCATGGGGGCAATGAAAAAGTCTAATAGAATACACACGGAGTGCAGACAGCTTGCCTGAGAAGTTATAAGGTTATTAAGACATCTGCCATACTCTTATCTGCTTGGGTTCTTTTTGATGAAACAGAATTATTTTTCACTACTCAGTAGCAGCAATTGCACCAAAGATGAACAAACCAGACAAAAGTAAAAGACATCTTCCCCATGGGACCTGGTATGTTTCCTGGCTTGTATCAGAAATAGTGTGGCCAGCAGGATGAGGAAAGTGATCACTGGTGAGGCTGCACATCAAATACTGTGTTCAGTTCTGGGCCCCTCACAACAAGAAAGACATTGAAGTGCTGGAGCGTGTCCAAAGCAGAGCAATGAAGCTGGTGAAGAATCTACAGATCAAATCTTATGAGAAGCAGCTGAGGGAACTGGGGTTGTTTAGCCTGGAAAAAGGAGGCTCAGGGGAGATCTTACCGCTCTCTACAACTACCTGAAAGGAGGCTGGAGCAAGGTGGGTGTCAGTCTCTTCTCTCAAGTAACAAGCGATAGGACAAGAGGAAATGGCCTCCAGTTGTGCCAGGGGAGGTTTACATTGGATATTAGGAAAAATTTCTTCATCAGAAGGGTTGACTAGCATTGGAACAGGCTGCCCAGGGAAGTGGTTGAGTCACCATCCCTGGAGGTATTTAAAAGATGTGTGGTGCTTAAGGACATGGTTTAGTGGTGGACTTGGCAGTGCTAGGTTAAAAGTTGTACTTGGTGATCCTAAGGGTCTTTTCCAACCTAAATGTTTCTAAGATTCTATCAGCTCTTTTAGCAATAGGAGCATAGGAAACTAGAGAACACCAAAAGATCTTTATAGGATTCAAAATGGGTACATTAGCCCATTCTCTTCCTTCAAGACCACTGAAAGTAAAAATACAATTAACTGAAAAAATTTGGCAACCTCTGGTCACCTGATAAAATACTGGGATGCTTTCATCCCTGAAAAAGAAAGAAAAGCAGATTTGGTGGTCAAATGATTATGTGATGACCTACAGGAAGATAGTGATACCTGAACATCCAAACCTATCAATAGTGATAGATAACCAATAAGCTTACAGTACTGAGTAGGCAGCAGCTGGCTTATTCCAGCAAGCCTTCTTTTCATAAAAGCATAAGGTGTCATCAGTCAGATGACAAGGACCTCAAGCTACTGCCATTGCTGGCAACTGCAGAACACAGAACCACTAAGACTGGGCTGGTACTGAAATAATGCCCGATAATGTTGTCTCCTTGCGGGCCCTCCTTGCACCTCTGCTTGGAGAAAAGTAAAAAAAAAAAAAAAAAAAAAATCTTGGGCTGATGTCAGCTTGTCATGACAGAAAAACAGTAACAAGGTCCAAAACACATGTATTTGCATACCAGAGGAAAATGAACCTGAATATGAGATGACCTACAGTCTCAGCAAGTTAGAGAGCATGTTTACTAAAATCATAGACTTGAAGTAATGAAACAAAATTAGAGAGACTTTAAAATAACAAAAGAGATCATTAAAATTATACCTAATAAAAAAAATGTCCTTTGACTGCTTCAAATAGTTTCCATCTCTTTGTCCTGGGTTAAGCTAGAATTTCACACTAATTACTTAAGACATAGCTCTTTCCACTGAGAGGACACCAGAAGTGTTCAAAATACTGGTGGTGTTCAAAAAACGTGTGGACATGGTACTTCAGGACATGGTTTAGTGGGCATGGTGGTGTTGGGTTGATGGTTGGACTTGATGACCTTGAAGGTCTTTTCCAACCTTAATGATTCTGTGATTCTGTGTGACTCCACTGAGTCAGTTCCCCAACAGTTCACAGCACTGCAGCAACAATACTTTAACCAGCACAAAGAAAGGACAGCATAATGGAGAAATACATGACCACATATGAATGTATGGCAAGAAAGCTTCTCTCATCAGCACTGCCAGCTTCAAGTGCTTGTGAAGCTGCACCCAAAGATTCTTTGACTGCCATTTCCATTTATACCTTTATTAAATCCTTCTCTTTGTTACAGTCTTGAAAAACAATGTAGACTTTTAATAATTCCCACAGTATATAAGACATAAGGTCTTACAGCCTTCTTCCTGCAGGCAAAATGAATCTTACTATGTAATCACCATATAAGATATAGACCATGAAACAACAAACAAAAAAAAAAAAAAAGAAAAGGAACTGAGCTGTGGCTTGTATGTCGTAGCACTTTTTTGGGTGTTTGTTTTATAGGATCTGCTACAAGGTGTTCTGCAAAAAGTCTTGAAAGAATTCTTTGAGTGACCTAGCATATGCAATATGCACACCCACACCACAGACATATGTATTAAGTTTGTAATACTACACATACTCTAATCTCCCATCTTGTTTAAAGAATATTCCCTAAACCACTAACTGTGCCTCTCCCATCACATGATGTTTATGGACTCTTCTTCAGCTAAGAGTTGTTCACGGTTACTCAAAGCATGCAAAAGATATTTCTTTACCTTTCTGAAATAACCTTCCCATGTTATCAGCAAGAAAAGGACACAACCCACACAGCATCAAAATCACTGGTCTCTCTTAACTTTGAACTGAAGAAATATTCTCCTTGTGGAAAAACTTTGAGCTCTCTCCTTACCTAAGCCTTTAAGCCATGGGCAAAGACATGCCACATGGTAGTTATGTACCTTATTTACATTAGTTCAAGGCATCATGAGGAATTGAAATGGAGTGGCTATGCAGTTATTTCTAAGCCTATCAGGAAAAGCCTGAGATTAACTTCAGCCCTGAGACTTGGTGGGCAGAGAAGGCTCTGAAGATCATCCTTACCTTCCCCAGAAAATGTTTGCGGTACAGCTTGGCTGTAGGGTCACTCTCTAGTTTCACTTTACCACTACAGCGAAAGGGTACGTCAGACAGAGTTGGACTCAGGCTGGAGAGGTTGTGGCTCGTCCCTTCAATCCAGTAGCCCCCAAACTGGGGTAAGATAATAAGAGGATATGGCCACCCTTTCTGTAATACCTATTCAGAAGGACACAGAACATGAAAGCTGAAAAGCCAATAAAGTCCAAGGAAAAAAAAGAGTACAGCAGTACTAACTCACCTCGTGGATGCTGGGGTAAGGAATATACTCCTCTTCTGTCTGAAACCAGAATAGACCATTGGCAAAAATGCATTACATTGTTTAAAGTGTTATGCTCTCATGATGGCACAAGCTGTGCCCTCAGCTTCCACTCTGCCCTAGTCCATCTTTAGAGTTTTACTTTAGGATTTAAGGTTAGAATCCATTTCCCAGGTCTCAGCATTATAACAGAACTTTGATAACAATAAATTTAGGAGTCAGATTTCACCCACCTTCCTCCTTGAAACTACGCAGAATACAGGCATGCAAAATGAGGAGGTAGTAAAACTATAGGCCAATTGGATGAGGTTAGGTCCATAGCTAGACCTGTGGTATACAACTGAACAGTGCTGAGGAATGACTGTAAGAACAGTAGGAGTATCTGAGCCACTTCATGTCAGTTGGATTCCCCTTCCATCACTACATCTCTGTCAGAATTGAGCTATATCAATTCTCTATACGGCTTTTTTTTTTTTTTTAAGGTCATGCCCAAGACTGAATTCAAGGTCAAGATTGATTTTAAGGTTACTGTGCCTCAGCTGAGGCTGAAAGAATGGAGAGGAGGAGTTGAGAATTTAAAGATGGGAACCTGTTCTTATTGGCCCAATATTGAGGGAAACAAACCAGCTTTCTAGTAGCATCTATGAACCCTCAAGCAGACTACTGAAATAAATGCAATGTGGTTTCATAAATATTATAGCTCTTAAATGGAATAAAATTTAAGAAATTATTTAGTCAAAACTAAGACTGTTAATAATATTAAATGCTTATTGGAATCATTTAAATTTGAAAAAGGGAAGTATTGATTCTGTTTCATTACATAGTTTCACCCTCTTGTGCAGCAACTTCAAAACAATAAAATGAAAAAAAGACAGGAATATATGTATTCTTGAACTGTTTGTAGTCTGCCTGTTCACTGCAAGATAAAAATACACTGCAAGCCAGGTCAGTTATCTGCCATTCTCAGCAATTTAGGAGGCAACAATGACTTGGCCTGACCTTGAGAGGAGCTGGAAGGGAACATCTTTGTTCATCCAGACGACTCCCCTAGCAACAGAAAGTCACAAACAGTTAATTCTATGTTTTAGCACATCTGTTTCACTTACCTTCTGTGTCCTTCTCCATATCCCAAATATGCATATTTTGTCTCTCTCTGTAATCTTCTATTTTATGCAAGTTTGGAAGTTTGAAATAAACAGAAGGAGTAAAGCTAGAATTTAGCCAGTCCCCTAGTTTGGCATTAAAACTTAACACCTCCCTTACATCTCTTAAAAAGCTGGCAGAAATCAAAAGCAACCTCCCAAACTGATTTTCTTATTTCATTCTCTAATCAATTCCAGTTACTTTACTTCCTATCCCAAGCAATAAAAAAAAAAAAACGGAACAGGTAAAGACAGAATGCAAACGAACAGTATTTCAGACCATTCATTCCTGTCCTACTTTTCCCTCTCCCTTGAAGATACCATCAGGCAGAGCATTGAGAACCTCAGAGCAGGGTTAAGAGAAGTAACAAGCACTTGTTTCGAGGATTATGGCTAGGCAGGAAGGCTTTAAGCAGCTTCTGTGTCTTGCTTCCATCCACATAAGGGAACAAGTCTGTCTCCTGGAGGCAAGACAGAAAATCAGAGCTGCTCTCCATCCATACATCTGACTAGTACAACAGACTTCTGCAGGCAGCAAGGAGCCACATAGCAAAGCCCTGCACATCTACTTTCCTAGGCACTGTTACTGTGACGTGGGTTGGAATGGCAGGGCAAAAGACTGCTGGATGCCTAGTTTCTTCCTGAATCAGCAGCTAGCATCCAGACTTGATTCTCTTTCTAAATGCTATAAGAAAGCCCTCTGCCTTCTCATCCTAGCAAGACTAGCTCACTTCCACCACACTTCTGCAGCAGAAGCACACAGGAATAGGAAGGTATTCATGAGGACAACCCCAACACAAACTGAGCAGAAGCCCAGAACAAAAGAAGCCAAAAAGATATGGGGGACAACAGGCTCCCATAAAATGCTGGCCACAGTCCAAGTGGGCATCAATACAGACAGAAGATTAAGAGGCAAAATTTGCATTGTCAGATAGAAAGCTGAAGGCCAAGATTTAAGTTGTAGCTTTCTCTTATACACAATACATGAGTATTCAACTAGTGCTACCTAAATCTTGTAACTCTCACACCAGAACATGATGCTGAGAGTACATTTTTATGTGACTCTTTAATGGAGTGGCTAATCAGGGATTCCAGACAGATTAAGCAGCTCTCAACTTTGTTCTGAAAATAAGCAAGATCTGATTTATAACAGCTATGTCTATGCAAGTATTCTACAGTGGAACTAGCTTGTAAACTAGTATCTGGTAGAAATATGTTTATCTGAGTGGAGGTCTACAGTGGAGACGTAAGATGCTCAAGACAAAAGTTTGGGGCCAATGCTCCAGCCATATAGGGTGAAAAAACTGCTACTATAGCAACAACATTAACATTGGGCAATAGCAACATTAGATCAAGGATTAACAATGATCAGTTGCATGAGCAACAAAAAAAAAAAAAGACACATCCATTTCACATAAAAATGAGGTTATAGACAAATGAGAAAGCTTATTAAAAGAACCTAAAAATGACCCATAAAAAAGCTAAAGCATTATGAAACGATCAGGAGCCAGACCTTGAGCTCACAACAAATATGTAATACCTTCAAAAAACTCTTAGAAACACCAGAAGTAAACCAGTATGGCTAACTCCCAGGGTAAAGACTAGCAATAGATGCATGAGGGCATTCTTCAGAAGTCTGAAGTTGAGTTCAAACACAAAAAATAGCAATAACAACAAATTTTAGATGCTTAAGTATAGAAACACAGTAAAGAAGTGAGGAACAATCTGCAGATAAGGAAAATAGTTTTTTGCTGTTATTATGTTAATGAAATTATGAGAAAGAAGCTTGCCAAAACATCTACAGGTGACAGAGGATCAAACTATAAAAGCTGAGCGTATAGAGAGTTACCCAAAAAAACCCATTTTTTTGTATTTTCAACAGAAGAGCCCAAACAAATATCAGCTTAGAGCTATTCTTCACAGGGAAATGTCAGAAAATCTGTTTCAAACTGTCAGTAGGCAGCACTGACAAAATGAACAACAAATTACCAGGATGTGGTAGGTTGTAAAATTAACATGGAACAGAGGCTGACAAGTGACCTTTTGCAGAGGTTGTAGTAACCATTTTGCATTTGGGGAAGTCAGAGCTCAGAAAGCGGAGTGCATTAAATATAAGTGCAAATGGATGTTTTGTTCATGTGATCTGGAGTTTCACTTGTCAACCTAGTGGGTTGGGGCTCATGAGGAAGGCTAGGTTCTGAAACAGGGGTCTTGGGAATAGTTCTTTGGTGCAAGAAAGTCCTATGCTCTATCAAAATAGGATTGAGATAGGAGAGACACCCAAGTACAAAGCAGCCCCAGCCTTCCGGAACAAACTGTGGAAAGTACCTGGACAAACTTGCTATGCACCAGGAGATTTCTGCACAGGGAAATGGAGGTTGGGAAACTGCAATTTTGTAAGATCTCTCTCCTCTTCCTTGGTATTTTTGGCAGATCTGATAACTGCAAAAAATGTCAAGTTTCAAAGGAGGTCCTGGTAGAAAACCAGTATCTCAGAGAGGCCTGAGGGAAAACTTCCTCGGCTGCTGTAAAGGAGCTACTATTTGTATCAGAGTCTCTACAGAGAGCAGAGGAACGTGCCAACACTTTTCATGACTTTGCACTGTTAAAGGAGCTCCTGGTAGCCTAGGAGCAGAAGACATAGGCCTAAATCTACTGACCTCTTCTTTGGAGTGAAGCTTAAGATACTGGCAAAGATCAGCCCTGGGCTGTATAGTCCAAACCTTTATTTTAGAGGGTAACCA
This sequence comes from Phaethon lepturus, assembly GCF_000687285.1. Classification (NCBI taxonomy): domain Eukaryota; kingdom Metazoa; phylum Chordata; class Aves; order Phaethontiformes; family Phaethontidae; genus Phaethon; species Phaethon lepturus. The sequence goes on along the minus strand of NW_010515325.1, from coordinate 31,145 downwards.
GGACTGCACAGCGTAAGTTGTTGAAGTGTCAAAGCATGGGCAGAACAACTGGTTGGTGATCGCTGTCATTCCTCAAAAAGGAGAGGCATAAACTATAGCAGTTGCAGCTAGCTGCTGAGACACCCTTTGGGTTTGGTCCAGTTTGTCTTGCAGTGCTGCCTTTAAGGAAAGGCTTTCCCTCACTGTCTCTCTAGGTAGCTTACTGGAGACAGCATCAGTCTAGTAATCTGATATTCCCAGAGTCTTGTACAGGGGAAACACCTGGCCTGAGCAGGATGAAAGAACAGCAGACAAAAAAGCCATCCAGACCCACAGTTGGGTCCAACATGGCATAACAATACTATGATAACAGATTTTTTATGGGGAAAGAGCAGTGCCTTGATGGCACTAGTTCAAAACAGCCTTATTTCTGAGAGGGAACACAGGAAAAAAAAAATAAAGGTAGTTGCGAGAAAATAAAACTGGAGGATATGTTGAAACTGTATGAATGCAGAACAGAGGTAGTGAACAGCACACCATAAAAGACAAAAGCAGGTAAGTGGAGAGGGTTTGGTTATAACAGTGTGCGAAGAACTAAAACATCTGGATGAAATAAGATTTGCTTGCTTTTCAAGTGATTGCATTGCAGAGCAATCTAGGAACAATGTATGCCTAAGTGTCCTTGAGGTATTTACTGTGTCTTCACTACATCTGTACGCATAGAACAATGTGGCCAGTAGCCCATTTACTTCAAGTAATGATTATTAAGATTTTAAAAAAAAAAGGGGGGGGTGGCAGCAAACTTCATTTTCAGATCTTGGGTATAGGTTTCATTTTAAAAAGAGAGCACAGGTTTATCTGTTAATTCATCACACATAATGTGAAATGGCTATGTCAATTTTCAGTCAAACAATGATACTCCAATCTGATTGTTAAAGTACTCAAAAACTAATTCTATCCCACGGCTTTGTTGTTGTTATTTTACAGGAGAAACGTCCAAGTCTCCTATTTTGCCTTTCATTCACTTGACTGCTAATGAAAATCCCAGATTTAATTCTCAAAAACAATTCAATAAATCTAAAGGATAGCCAGAGTCAAATGGAAGGAAAGGGAAAACAAAAACAAAACAAAAAAGGATTAGTAAAAATATAAAAATATAAAAATATAAAAATCACAACAAATAATAAAAAGAAATATTATGGGGGAGGGAGTTTTTCTTTTGGAAAACATGTCTCTTCTCTTTCAAAAAATTGCTGTCATACTTAAGCAGCAGTTATTAATTCTCCTAGTACAAGTCAGGTGACAAAACAAGCTAAATTAAAAAGCATACACTACTATACAGTCTTAACAATGGGCAGCTAAGAAACCAATATAGATGCAAAATTAGGTGGTCTGTAAATGCTGGAAATTCTCATCTGCTCCCTCTGTTATAGCTCTAACTAAAGAGGTCCAAATCCAGTGACAGAAGTTTTCGTATGGTAAATTGGGAGCTGAGAAACACTGAGAATCTTAAGCAACACAGTCTTCCAGTAAGGGACACCTGCTAGTGATTCTTCCTTATACAGATTTCAAAAGGCCTGGAAAGGACTGTCATACCTTTTAACATGTGCTTAAACTGAACAAGAAGCTCTGCATGCTCAAGCTTACTTTCTAGCACACAGTTAAATGAGCTAGGCAGATGTACAGAGCTTGTCATTCTAAAGCACTGAGCATATATCCCAAACATAGTTTTGGTGTCAGTACAGTGGTTTCAAGGTCTATGTCTGCCTACACATGAATATATAGAAAATATACCTTCAGCCCCTCCTTCCCCCCCTTCTCCTTCCTAGTCTGCTAAATACTACTTCAGCCTCGTAACTCTGTACTTGGCATTTCGCTGCTGCCTTCCACCTCCTCATCTTTATAGTCCCACCTAAGTCTTGCATTTTGCTCATATCCATAATATGATCACCCAAATTCCAGGAAAGAAGTTAATTGTTTCTTCTAAGTCTAATTTCTGCACATAATAAAAGGCAGGTGTTCTGTGCCATGTTACATGTTACGTTAGGTCAAAGTTAACCATAGCATTTTAAAGAAGGTTTATCACTCAGAGAAAATATTGGTAGTCTGTAAGGATGCTCTGAGAACAGATAATCTGAAAAAATTAGTTCTAAAGATTTTGTTGTTAGAGATATAACAGATATAACATTATATTACCATATTTTTATTTGATAGGGCAGGGTTGGTTTTTTTCCCTTCTTACTCTACTCTAATTTTATAATGTATGTATGTAATGCATGTATTTCCATAAGAGAATTAAGCCAGAGTCCTTCTTTCTTGTGCGAGTTAAAGACAGGGCCTAGAGCAGTTATTTATTAAACTGGCTGACCTTGCTAAATGCAGTTATGTTAACATCCCATTAATCACCTGCCATTAGCAGCTGCTACCCAGCAGCAACATGGTTTCTTGAAGAAGATGCCAGAGATACCTTAATGCAACTTTGATTTTCTCTCAGAATCACACTTCTGCAAAGACCAGACAGAATTATAATAATTTGTGTCTATTCTTTCCATCAAGCTGGTTGGAAAAATGAATACAGGTAAATGCTTTTGAAACTCCATTTAAGAGTAGGTATAGCAGCTTGGGCCTAGAAGAGCTAAATATTCAGCAAGCCCAAATTAAAGGGTATTGGGGAGTGAAGTGATAAGACTATATGTTTGGCTATGAAAAATCAAGAGATCCCAAAGTTTCTCCTTACCTGCATTTTTTCAATCATCTCAAACAAGTCCACAGTCTGTGAAAAGGAAAAGACAACAGTGAAAAGAATTTAACATTTGCAGAAGCTAACGTTATCTTCTGTGGTAACCCAGACACTGAAGGAGCCAACAGCTCCTTCCATGTTTCAGCACAAAAACTATTTGCTCACTGAAGACAAGATGGAATCATTCTTCCTTAACTGATAGCATGGACAATACCACTGGCCAAATTGTCTTCAGCTTGTGTTGCAAAATCTTGACCTGGAACCTGATCAGACAGGTATCAGGAATTCCTCTCTTTCAATGGGTCAGACTACTGACTTGATACAGTATAGCATAAGAAATGATTAAATGAACAAGGTAAGGATTCTCACACAATAGTGCGCAACTATAGCCATAACATACACATGCACACGAGCTTGTTTTCAGTCATTTCTTCTGCTCAGTGATTCAAGGCACACTCCAACCCTCAGACAGAGAAACGTGGACTGCCTTTACCTTGTTGGGGACAGCAGGAGTGAGAGCACATGGAAAGTCTTGGGTGGAAGAGTCTATAACTTCACTGAACCAGCACACCCCCTCCTCAGGCCTCCTGCAAGAGACAGAGGCAGAAGGGAGGGGGAAAAAAAAAAGAGGGGGAAAAAGAAAAACTTCTAACTCGTGGAGAACTCAAGATACCAGTGCTTGCCTGCAGTGCCTCCTTTGCCTTCTGCTTACTCTTCCTCTCCCCAGACTGTTTCTTGCCCACGAGGAAGCTGTCATTCCCTGTGAGATCCTTTGAACTGTCCTAACTTACCACTGGCCACCTGCAAACATCCTGGATATAACAACAAAAATCTTCTGGCCCTGACTGCTCTGTCTCTGTTCACATGCACTGTTTGCCTCACAACTGTTGTGTAAGAGCTGAATGATCTTTTTGGCCACGTTCCTCCTCTATCATAGATCTGCAGAAGAATAAAGACAGGTCTGACAGGAAGGTTTGGGATCAGATCTCAAAACTGAAACATATGAAGAGAGCTGAAAGTTCTGAAATATTGCTGAAATCAGCACATAAAGGACAGACCCAGTTGCCACAGCCTGGTTTTTAATCTCCGAGACAGGAACATAACAGAGATGGTGCCACAATGAAACTGATACACCTACAGAAGAGATGCACACACAGTTCTGTGTTACCACTGCTGGTAAAGTCAGTGTGCACATTAGATGGGCTTTTGCCTGCACATCTTCCACTGAAAATATATTATTATTTTGGCCCCTGCTGGAGCAGCAGTGTATACAAATAACAGCAGCACTTATTTAATTTCATAGAAGAGAAAACAAAAAAATAACACAAACAATACACAGTAGTTTAAAAGACATATATTACATTGCCCATTGCACTTGTAGACAGTCTTACTGCTAGCTGCAGCTCTCCTACTGTTAGCTAATAAACTTTCCAGGCCATTCCTAGATTTTACTAGCCGTAACAACTGGGGTTTAAGTCATAGTGAAGGTCACATAGGTGGGACTAGGAACAAAGCCCAGGTTTCTAACACAAGAGACAAGTCTCATCCACTTTGTAATGCAATCATGAGTTGTTTGTTATGTGATTATAGAACGCGATCATGAATTGTTATCCTCCAGCTTTTAGGTGCATGACTCCTACTGCTTCCATACTAAGACATCGGTATCTGTTAAGTCATGCAGACTTTGCTTTGAACCCAGTGGCTATATTCTCTGTTGTATGAAAGTAACACATTTTTCTGTAACCATGAAGCTATACTGTATTACATAAAGTTTCAAGAATCTGTATGCCCACCAATTCTCTGACAATTCACAATTTGTTTGGGTAGCCCGATGGCATCATGTAACTTCTATATAGGCTGATCTACACAAAGTAACACAATGCTTCCATCCCACAATTTTCTCCTAAAATTCAAGTGAGAGAGATCTGTGTAATGCATCTAAACATTAAATCGATAATGTGTATGGGAGGGAAGGCATAGGAGTTGGTCTTGACACGCTCACATAAATATTGGAATAGTTAGATGGCAAATGTATTTTAAATGAATAGTAATATTATACTAACACATGCTTTACTTATTTTATTAATTTATCTGAAGCATGTTTGGGACTAACAAAATATATGTCCAACGCAGTACATGAAAGACTTTCATTGGTTCTGTCAGAAAGCTGAAGTTTATGTTCTGTGAGCCCTAAAAAGGTAAGAGCTTAATTTGATAAATTATCATTTTCAGAAACTATGGATCTCCAGAGAAGTGCAATAGTAGAACTTCTGTGCAACTGGATGCCCTTGTTGCATGCTGGGGCCTTGTTGCATGCTACAGCGTTTTTCTTTGGCCGTCACTGGTTTGAATCGTGAAGCATTCAGTAAGAAGAATAAAATACACACCTGCATCATGGAAATCTGGCAGGTCCTACATGAGGTCAGTTCTGCCCCTGTTCTCTCACCATAAATTCATCTCTATACTTCGAACTGACCTGAGCACTTCATGGAGCAACTGCACCTTACCATTCAGTAAGTTCCTAGTACAGTTCTATTGTCAAAATGGCTCCAGCAGATGCCAAAATCACCAGTCTTAACACACATTTAGAGATGTTCTCAGTTCTGTAATTATCCCAGATTAGGAATGAGCTAAGGGGCTTTATAAATCCATAAGAATGACTTAGATTTTATGTTATCTTTTACAAAATACCACAAAAACTTGGGGCCATTGTAACTATAGCTTGAAACTCCATTTGTGAATTTTGAACTTGAATGAACTGGAATGAAAAGCTTTATTTACAGAAAGAGAACATACTTCTTTTCAAATTAGAACTTCACACTCTTTGACCACAGAAAAGCAGAGCATCATCCTTCTGAAAAAGAAAAGCAATTCTGCAGACTGGGAAAGGAATATATATACTTGCTGAAGCTTTATTTTTAGGAAATGGCAACGAAGGGAAGCAAAGGGCCTAGAAAACACTGAAGACTAAACCAGAATTTTACTAGTGACGGTAACCAGTGCACTAACTTCAAGCAGGTAGCCAAACTAAAAGTAGGCACTGCTGGTCCACTGCTAAAGATCACTCTCAGTTCTGAAATGGTACAAGAACCTCTAGGCCACTACCTCCACACACACAACTCTACTCACGTCCTTTATTCCCATCTGGCAGCATCCTCTGCTGTTTCAGTCTTGGGATCTCCACGCAGCTCTCAAAATCACTCCCATGTGCTATAGCTGAGCCAGTTCAATAACCAAGTCAATGCAAGTATTTGTTCCAAGAAAAACACAAATTGGCCTTGACAGATTTCATACATCCTTTCATCCACGTTTCACAAGTATTCCAGAGGTGGCTGAAGAGTGCAACAACTCCCCTTTACAAGTGCCTCAAATCCTCAGGTAACTATCTTCCTGAAAGTTCACAGGGAAGCAGCGGTATAGCTATGGTAAAAGACTTTGCTAATCTGGAAGCCTTCCAGTATCTGAAACAATAAAGCACTATTTGCAGCTAATTATGGAACGATAGTCAGTATAACAACTGGGTGTCCCAGCCTGATGAGTGATTCTTCAGTGAGATGCTGGTATGTTTTTGAAATCACTCACTAGAAAGGACCGGACAGGCAATTCAGAAGAACTGAAGGTAATTTGAACCAAGAAGTACAGGCCTGAAATGCTCATAAGGAAAATTTTGGGCAATCACTTTCCTTGAGCAACAGCTTCTGCTCTTTCACTCCCTTTTTTCTCCCTTAGAGAGCCATATTAGCTCTACCAAATAATATTTTTAGGTACTCAGTGAAGACAGCTGAAAGCATCACACGAATAGCCTTACTCTACTGTAAACACCAGTATGTATAGGAACTACAGTGCTGAATTTTGCTTACACACAGATTCCTAAAATTCAAGAAAAGAAATTACCAAGACAGAACTAGGAAAAGGAAGCGAATACTACATAAAAGAGGCAGTTTGCTCTCAGCTGGTCACAAATCTTTCTGCCCATAGTCTGACTTCCAGTTAGGAACGTCACTTACAGCTGCACTCCCCTTTTTCTGGATGCTGGGGAGCAGCTCCTGCCCCTCCCGTGAGAGTCACTGCTCCGACATATGGGCAATCCCTGCTCTCTGCTCAGGACTTCCTCCGTCTCTTCTTGCACCGACAAAAAAAAAGGTGGGCAAGGTATCGAAAAGGCCCGGAGAACCCAGCTAGCTCTCACTCCTTACCTGGTACTACCCTGCACGGCAGGAGGAAGGAGAACTCCCGAGAGAAATTCGTCTCGCCACGCATCCGCACCGAGAAGTCCAAACTGGAGAACTCGTCCACTCCCAGGGAGGCACAAGGAAAGCAAACGAGCCTCACTCACGCCCTCTCTTTCGCTTCAGCAAAAGGAGCACCCGCCAGTCTCACTCGCCCAACCTCCTCCCGATCAGAGCGGGTCCCAGAGAGGGAGGGACCGCTGCCGCGCCTCTCCGCTGGCAGCGGGGCCGGACCCAAAGCCAGGCCCGGACCTGCCAGGCTGGGCCATCGCCTTCCCCCTCTTCGGCTCCCCGCCCTTTCAGACAGCCTGCGAGAGCTCCCACAACAACGACAGCCGCCCGGGGCAGAACCTGCTTCACTGCCCCGGTCCCTGGGCTGCTGGGAGAAAGGCAAGTCGCCCCGCGCCCGTGGCGAGGCGGGGGGGGCCGCCCCGCCCCATACCAGTACCTACCCTCCGCAGGTTCCAGCAGGGAAGCCGGGCTCCTGGGAAAACATGCTGGACTGTTCCGCTGAATCAGCTCCCAGCTTCCCTCCTCAGGAGCCTCCTCGCCTCCTGCCTCACCATGGAGAAGGCTCTCTCCCAGCTCCCGCCCCCACCCCTCCTCTTCCTCCCAAGCCGGGCTTCAAAGGAGAGACAGCAAAGGGCCCCAGCCACGCCAGGGTGGGCAGCGGCGCAGGGAAAGACGGCGAGAAGAAGAAGAGACAGAAAAAGATGAGACAACGGGGGATGGGGTCACAGCCCCTCCTCCGCTGTGGAAGACCAGTTCTCCCTAAATTCCCCCTTTCTGGGGGATCCATGGGTGGTGCAGAGCCCACAGGAGCTCTCTACTGGGGCAGCCATGCCAAGGAAGCTGTACTCTGGGTTGTCAGTGACAGTAAGACAAGCAGTATTGGACAAGGACAGCTGAGGGGCACCTTATTCCATTCGTTGAGTTTGATCTGTCCCCGAGCTCTCAGGATCCAGTGAGAAAAGGGAACATCAAGGCAACAACCTCCCATTCCTTTCAAGGGAACACTAAGAAGATACCAAACCCACTAGCCTTTGATATTTGGAGCTTTGATGTACATCAAGTACTGCAGAGATTTGGCTCTACATCCCCCTTATGAAATATCTCGCTGATCTAACATGTAAGCTATTTGCTAGAGAAACTCAAATTTTGAAGGGTCAGAATCCCCCTAACCACATGTATTTGCATTCAGTCATCAATAGATTGTCGCTCCTGATGAAAAGTGAGGATGAGAACACAACCTTCCATTGCAAGAGTATGCATATAGCTGTCTTTAAATAAGAACACAGAGCTCTTCTGGATGCTTTTTTTTTCTGTGATTCCCAATTTCATTCCACAGGATGATGTAATGTTTTCTCTTTACATCAAGACCTATAAAGGCAGCAGCTACAACCTCATGCCAAGTGTCAGTCTTGCACAGGGTTTGTTCTAACTCATGAAGAGGACAGTAGAAAACACAGAACAAGAGACAGAATTTGACAGAGGAGCTAGAGAGCTAGGAAAAGATGCAAAGGAAGAGTGAAAGTATAATGCAGAGAGACCAGACAGAAAATATGAGCTATCTGTTATAGATGAGCAAAAATAAAAACAGAGGAAGCAAGCAGCTACATCAAAGTTTGGGGCATAAAAATGCAGCAATTTCCTCCTAATGCTTTGTATAAATTCTAGTCATGAAAGACCTGGATAGAAATTATTATGAGGGCTTCAAGAGTCAGTTGGGTGGGAAAAGAGACTGTAACGAGTATGGAATCAACCAAGGTAGGTAACAACTTTGAATGGACAAAGAAAAGATCCACTTGCTGGTTTTAGGAACTTGGAATGGAGGGCAGGTGTTCCCATTTCCCCTCTTGTTTACCTTTTTTTTTTTTTTTCTTCCCCACCCCCAGCAGCTCTGATGCCAGAGTATGGGCTAACTCATACAGTCCACCTCCTCACTTCTACCTGAATGTCTCCCAGACTAGTCTGGGGCACTGAAGACAGCAGCTCCTCTCTGCACAAGCAGTTCTTATTCATTCACCTGAATCTCTGAGCAAAGATGTGGCTGGGCCAAGGCAAAGAGCCAAGCTTGCCACTTCTGCTGCATCCAAGAAGGAGGAAGAGACATTATTTTCTGCTGCTAGAGAGGGCTGCCAGCAATAACTACTGCCCTCCCCCAACCCAGGGTCATTATCAGCAGCAATAGCAAGCCTGGCCATGGTGAAAGCAAAGTATATAGAGACGCCCAGGTCTTTCTGCCATTCTTCAGGAGCTTGCCACTACGGACAAGAGCCAACTTTGTTTACATACAAAACCACACCAGGCTCAGCTTTCATTTAACTGTCTTACAGCTTCACCTAACCTCCTGTGCAACTCCAGTTGTATACAAAGCCCTCAAGATCCACAAGCAAACAATTATTAAATACCCTATTTACTGCTCTAATTAGCCTTCTTTAGCAATAATCATATGAGTACATCACTTCCACATGTAAGCTAATCACAGGCACCCTTTCCCCTTACTGTTCCTCACCTTACAATCAAGGTAACAAGTGTTACTATTTACACAGCTGATGCAACAATATCACCTAATATAAGCCTTTAGTTGCACTAAGTAGACTCAGTTCCTATTGATACTTGCATTCTTATATGATTAATTCTGTGTACTTATAGTCTTGCACTGTAATCCATATATTTGTCTATATTTGCATAGATCATTATGCATTTTATAGTTATTGTGTGCTTTAGGGACTGTCAAACAAGCATCTGTTCTTTCAGGTGTCCTTGTAGGTATGTTAATATATGTGTTACAGTAATTGGTGTCATTACCTTTTGCTATGTATTTTCCTAGTTTTTCGTTAACAGATTTTTTTCATTCTTATATATAACAGCATTAAGCATTTTATCTTGCTCACATAGGAAAAGTCTGTATTAGCTGTAACACAGAAACTGATCTCTGCAATTTTATTAATTGAGTCATTGTAAGAACATCAGAAGCTGCATAGTACCACATAAACACAGCAGCATATCCTTCAATGGTGAACTCTTCAGGGCAGAAACTATTTGGGGTTTTTTTATGTTTTACTACAATATTACACTCAGTCATCACAAACTTACAGATGCACCCACAGATAGAAACACACATGTTTTCACATCAGCTGTTTCCACAGATCTATGCACATAGCTTCTAAATAAAGTACTGAGTGTGCACAGACAGCACTGCCCACTTGGACTCGTGTTATGCCAAAGGTTGACGGAATCAGGGTGGGATTCCTTTGAGTCTGGACTTTCATGCCCCCCATCTCTTCAGTTTGTCTCATTTCCTACACAGACATCCTCGCTCCCTCTCGCCCCCGCCCCCGCAACTGCTTCTCTGCACAATGCAGAAGAGCACAATGTCTTTTAAAAAACATACAGCCACTTTCCCTGCTGAGGCTGAAATTGCCCCAAGGTCCATCCATTACACAAAGCCAAGCAAGCAGCAAAGAAGACCTGGATCAATCCTCCCCCAACTGTCTTTACTCCCGTTCTTTCTAGATGCAAAATATATTTAATTTGCATTACAGGCAAGATGAGAATAAAAGCAGCTAAGCTGCTCATCCCCTACCTGAGCAAGGATCTCTCATCCCCAGCTGGTGAGTGGATGGAGACAGGGAACCCAGCTGCTCTCCTTCCCTTACACTATCAATTATTCACGTAGGTTGCAGTGTCCTCCCTCTCCCTCCCTCCCTTTCTCCCTT
>NW_010515325.1:9565-20444 GCF_000687285.1 Phaethon lepturus | reverse complement strand
CTACAGATGAATGGAGAATGAGCCAGTTGGTGCTGCCGCACTTGAAACCAGAGATCATTGTCGATTGTACATCCAGCCTTTGGAGTGGCTGGACTCTTTTAAGCAGAGAAGATTGGTCGTAGGGGAAGGAGCCAGACCGGCAGCTCCATAGGTGGAGCACGGGCAGCTCTGTATACCCACATCCTGCTCCCTGCACTTCTAATCCCACACCTGCAGGGATGACCTTTAAAAATGAGAAGGTTGTTTTGTTTTGTTTTGTTTTCCACAGAAAAGCACGGTTTTTCAGTCCTCTCAAGTATAATGACAGTAATTTGGTGACAGTGAACTGGGTCATGCAGATTCATGTGTGTAGATCAGAGTACGAAGGGAAAATAGCAGAGTGGAAATATCTGAAAAATGCTTACTTAGTACTGACTCAGTCCCATAGCAAAGGCACTGAAAGAGGATAATCTGAGGGGATAGGATGACATGGTACTTTCTGCAAATGGTTTTGGTAATCATGAGTCATGAGACTGACCTGTGGATTGGAATGATTGTTCAGTCACAATTTATGTAGAAAAACAAGGAATTTCCTATGTGGTACCAGTCTTAGGCAATGATAAAATTAATTCAGGCAGACGTAGGTGAAGGTGTTTAAAGCATTTTGCCTTTGTAGGGGGCTACTACCTAGAACTGTGTGAGTGCTTTAGATCTGTCTCAGGGCAAAATTAGGTTTAATTCCCAAGCCAAATTAACCACTCTATTTTGGACTGGAATAACTCAGCCTGACTCATTCTGGTCCCATCAGTCTGCTGAGGGACCTCCTACTAGGTCATCAAATCATAGAATCAGAGAATGGTTTGGGTTGGAAGGGACCTTTAAAGATCATCTAGTCCCCGTGTCCCCTCCCCCTGCCATAAGCAGGGACATCTTTAACTAGACCAGGTTGCTCAGAGCCCCATACAACCTGATGTTGAATGTTTCCAGGGATGGGGCATCTACCACCTCTCTGGGCAACCTGTGCAGGTGTTTCACCACCCTCATCATCTCAAACATCACAGTAATTTATTCTGTTAATTCTTCCCATGACCATATCCATGGCAGAGGTACCACTGAGACAAAAAATAGCACAAGGGTGCTATATATAAAATAGCATACTAGGGTGCTCAAACAGTAGGTCATAATCAGCTTTTCTGCCCTATTTAACTTTTCCCATAATTTGAAAAAAAAATCTGCAGGAACTTTACCAGAAGTAATACAGAGTTTCCTAAAATTAGATTAAAGATAAGGTATCTAATAAAAAATTGTTGGTATTGCAACCTCAGTTGTGAGTAAGACTCCTGAAAACCAGCAACTCTTAAAAAGAGAGCACTGTGATTGTTTGTATCTACAATTGTTTTGAATTATATTCTTGTTTTCCAAACTTCATAGATCAAGCTTTACCAAGCTTTTTTCCACAATTATGCAAGCTGGAAATGCTTTATTTAAAAAAAAAAAGCAAAAGTCAGCACCTTTTTGTTTTCACATGAGCATGAGAACGAACAAGTTCTATGTATGGAACAACAGCCGTTTTCCAATGGATTTGTTCTGTGTAGTTGTTCCAGGTCTAAGAACTCTCACTGAATCTGCTGCAATACTTACAAGACCCTTCTCTTGTGCTGAATCTTTGACGAGGTTCATTTTGCAAACTCTTCCTCTTTTCGGACATTCACAGGATTTTTTTTTTCTTGGTTGACTTTTCATTAAGTCTATAGGAACCTTTTATCTAAGATAAGAGAACAAATTTTCCATCTGCCTGAATTATCCTCTTGCTGAGCACCTGAGACATACTTTCAGGGCAAGACTTGCTGAATGCTACATTTCATGCAGAGTAGTTGACCTAAAGGAGACCTTCACGTACTGACTTATTCTGTGATTTTACTCACTGCATGTTAGAACATGTGTGGCATGAAATGCCCAGAAGCTCAAAGTTCATTATTTCAGCACGAAATGTAAGAGCTTCAAGTTCTGCAGTGTATCAGATCATAACCAAGTTGACATTCTGCACCACCAGTTTCCACCCAGAAGACACTAAGTTTTCTAATAATTCAGCAGGTAAATATTTTCTTGGTATATGTGAGAGCACTCTGAAAATCAGAGACAGTTTGTAGCATTCAGCAAGTCTTGCCCTGAAAGTATGTCTCAGGTGCTCAGCAAGAGGATAATTCAGGCAGATGGAAAATGAGAGATGTGAGGACAGCTGTAGTAGAGGAAGGTCCTCTGATAAGCCCACATTTTGCAAACAGTAGTGCATTATCGATATAATAATCATGCCTAAGAGAAAGGACTTAGTTCCTGGGCTTTACTGCACAATTAATTTCATAATTGGCTTTAATTAATAATTTTAACAAAAAATAACTTTCTTTATACTCTGTCATCTCATTCCTTCAAAAGCAATAACATATGGATATACAAAGCCAGTTCATGTCCATAAATTACATGTGAAATCAAGGCAGAGAAGTGAAAGGATTTCCAGGGTCATGTTAAAACAGCAGGATGGAGAGACTTTTTTGACAGCAGAGGCACGTCATTAGAGTGAGGAAAGGCGGAAGAGCACATAGGTGAAGATACAGGACTTGCCTAGGTTGGGTCAACAAGTTTAACAGTTTGCAGCAATGAAATGGTATTCAAAAAAAGGGAATAATAGCGGTCTAATTCAAACAGAAGGACAGGGTGCACATGCAAAGTTTTTGTGCTATGTATGTACCCACAAGTTTCTGAACTGGCACTGGGACTGCTGGAAAGATACACGAGATGGGTAGGAAGGGAGGTGAGACCAGGAAGGATGCAGTGTGGATGAGGACAACATGAGAATGCCTGGATGGAAATGCAACCAGATGAGTACATTCCTTTTTCAGAATTAGGGATAAAGCTGCTCCTAGTTTCTCAGAGCCAGTTGTGATTATTCTGAACTTCAGTCGGCTTGAAACTCCAAGGGGAGCAGAAACGGTTAAAGCACCCTGCAGTTACAAAGGGTGGCAGGGAGCGGCCCCTGCCAAGCAACCTCAAGCTGGCGAATCCCTGGCGGTAGGACGCTGTCAGGCCAGAGCCGCCGCCTCCGGCATGAGTCTCTCCTTCTGGTGGATTCCCGGGAAATGAGAAAGATGCCGCGGTCCCTTTAGGAGCGGGAGCAGCCGCTTATTAGTGTGGACGGCACGATCCACTGCGGCGCGGGCGGGGAGCAGGGGAGCATCCGTCAACTACTGTGCCCTAAAAATGTTAGGGAAACCCAACAGGACATATACCCCGAGGTAGGAAAGTTCACTTATAAACACATGGGGCAGAGAGTTTGTGCTGCTAATTTCTTAGACTTCATCAACACCTGAAATGTTGTGAAATTACGTATCTCAGAGAAACATTTCTATTGTTTTTTTTTATTGGAGGAGGCTGCAAGATAGCTCAGCAAGATCTCGGCCCTATTTGCAAGGCAAAAAATAAGAGTGAGTCCCCATTCTAAAAAAAAATTCCTTCTCCAAGAGACCTGCTATGAACTAAACGATTTGCTTAAAGTCACAGCCGAAAGGTTTGTAGCAAATGGAAATTGAACTGAGATTACCTGAATCAGAGGTCAGTTCCTCAGTTAGAAGAACAGTCTCCTTGCTTCCCCCTTCCTCGCTATTACTCCTCAATAGAAGAAAAGCATGAAATACAGTGTTTTTCTTTAATCATAGGAAGGGGAGGACATTTTTAATTACTTGAATCAGGACAGTAAACAAACAATATACAGACTGTTCACAATTATTTCCTCAAGAGAATTTAGTCAAAAAGCAGCTACCAATTATTCCACAATGCTAGGCCACCAGGAAAGTGGCAAAGATGGTTTATGCAGAGCATTAGGAGACAAAATAATGGATCATTTTTTTGTTAACCAATAAGGACACATAAGAATAAGGAGGATCAAGTAGTTTAAGTATGTATGACTGCAGAGAACAGCTGATACTTGCTTTGACAAATACTTAGCATATATAACATCTTAAAAAGAATCACTTCATGATATTCAGTAAGAAAATGTCTACCACTTAGGAACCATACACTAATTCTAAATACCCAGAAAATCTATTAATGAAGAATGTGGGGGACATTTTGCTTCCGTGAATGGCTAAATACATATCCTACTGTGTTTGTACAATGCATATCACAATAGGACACAGTTCCAGTTGGCATGTGTGGGCTGTAGAGTATAGGTGTACATACATTTACAAAATACATAATATATTCTGTCAGTAAAAACTGAATCTATGGCTTAAAGTTTAATTGTTACAGAGACGTCCTCCCTAAACGTTTTGGACTACTGTCAGACAACATGTCTCACAAAATAGTGTTTCCATATCAAACTTAAATGACAGAACAACTAAGGAAAAATTATTCTGTCAACCATTTTGTTAAGCACCTCACTGGCCTGGGTAGCACTAAGAGGACAAACAACTGAGCACCACTGGAAAATCAGCCTGCATAGAGCACTATGGATAGTAAGAATCTGCTAAAATTCCTAGAATGCAGTGAGCTGAACTGCTACAACAAAAAAATCCTAGTAGATTGCAGTGAAAGCAGCATGGGATAAAAAGCACCCAGCCATTCTTAAACAGTAAGTGACCACTTGGCTGAATAGGAAACAGCCAGCAATTTCTAAAGTGCTGTAAATTGTAGACCTGAAATAAAGAATGCCAGCAGTGCTTTGGTGACACATAAAACTGACAACAGGGAGAATCCAGCAATCTTCTAACAGCAAGCAGAGCTCCACAAATGAAAATGTAATTAAAGGAGGGTAAGATGTTTATTTCCTTCTCAAAGAATATAAAGAACTGATAAATATACTGATATAACTGATGAAATATATTTGTTCAATGAAAGGTAGAACTATAATCAATAGTTGGTCTCCACCAAAATGAGGAAAGTTAGATTTGTTAGGCAGTAAATATTTATACTGTGTTAGCACCCAAACCCCAGCTGGCTTGGTGTGAATGCTATGAAGAGAACTCAGAAGGGTCAACAGCTAAACCAGAGACTTTAGGAACCGCAACAACAACCAGTTACTCTCTCATCCTGAAGAGTTTTACATAGGCATGTCAAATGTGGGAAGTCAGCTAACCACAGCCTCTTTGTTTATAATACCTATATTTCATCTATAACCCCAAAACAGTAATATTTTTTTCCCTTGACTCATCCAAAGGCATACATCCAGTGTTGATTTGGAGAATATCAGGTTTTATTTTTCACCTTTTTCTGTATGTTCTTCAAGCTGTTCCACTTCAGTTGTCTCTTATCGACCTACCACAAAAACCTCTTCCTACGGCAATTTCTAGCCAAAAGTTCTCCACTGAGAGAGCCAAAATTCACAAGAAGCCTTGCTTTCGTCTCCGTTTTGTTTACAGTCAGATTCTACACTTCTTGTTCGACCTACCAGTTTCAACACAACCTATAAGAAAAACATTCAGCCTGCAAATTAACAAAATATAAAATAGGAGCATAAAAAAATCATCTCTGAAAAGATCTCTAGAAGCGTTTTAATGACTCATGTTTTGGTCTTAGTTACATTAAATAAGCCATACCTAGTTTGTGTGGAAAAGAACATATTTCTGCCTTGTCCAGTCCCATGATGAAGTGTGTTGATCTGGTAGAAACTCATGTTGCCAGTGGCACGTGGAATTTGGAATATCAGAAATTGTGAGACAGGCTTGAAGTTCACTGTAGCTGGGCTGCCATGCAAGGACACTTCAGGGTAGGGTTGCAAGGGGAAAGCAGCACGCAGAAGCAAGAGATGCAGAAAGCTGTAGTACTCAATATAAGCAAACATTTGTTGGGGATTTTGCATAAATAAAGATCAGTGCATCATTTGGCCTTTACAGTGCTCATAGGAAACTGAACAAATCACCTAAAGGTGACAATTCTTCTTCACCTCCCCACCTTCCTCATTCTGCCCTACCCCCCACTTTGCAAATATAATTTCAAGAACAGCAAGTGAACGTGATATTGCCAAGTAAGCACAGGAGTCAGCTCTCATCATGAAGGCCCTTTATTTTGTCTTCAGATGGCCAAATGTACATCCCATAGCAGTGGCTGAAGCAGAAATTCAGGAAGTCTTGATAATGGTCAAAGCTTTTTCTGAGTAGCTTGATAAGCAGGAGAATCAGGGTAAAAGTAGCACCACCATGTATCAAAGACTTGGAAACTTTACCAATATCAATGGAACCTTGGAGACTTTGTCCATATCAATGGTTATTTCCAGACGTATGGGTATAACCAGGTATAGACCAGAAACTGTTGAGAGATCTAGGTGTCACACACTGCCACACTTTCAAGTGTGTAAGTACTTTCAAGAAGTAAAGGGTGATATAACAGTGATTCTGACAAGAGACTATTATCCCTTTTTTTAATCAAAGGAGAAAAAAAAAAGTGAGGATGCAGGGAAGAACTAGAGGAGGCAGTGGACGAGAATATATATCTCATTAGTAGTTCCAATATATTCAAAGAAGTCTCTTCAGCCAAAACTATGATCTCCAATGCATCAAGTGTCATGAGAGCTTTTCAAATCATTAACACTGCCTCTTGAATCCCTCTGACATCTTTCAGCTGCAAGGGATTTCAAAGAACAGTCTTATGAGTCACAGGTTGCCAGCAGCCAGTAGACTTGACAACTTTTCTCAAGAAACAGAGTCTTCGGACTCAAATATTACTTCAGTCCAATACAGACATCCATGAACTATGACCACTCTATCCTGAAATCCTCCCTTCACCCGCAATATTCCCATATTCATGGAAAAGAGTAACCAGTCATCACTCTCCTCATGAGAACAGACATGATGTGGAACAAGCAGACAATTATCACTATCAATAAATTCTGACAAAACCATCAGTTCAAAAAGATATACACTTAATTCCACATATGGCATGTCCTGTTTTTCTGTCACCTACAATGAATAAGAAAGCTCTCTCTCAGCAACAAAAGCCTTAATAAAACAGAGTTCCCCTTTACAAACAGTTGGAGTTGCAGTATCACTACTGCTTCCGCCTCAGGAGAAATCAAAAGTGGTGTATTGCTTTCACAGCGCTGATTTACAAACAGCAGCCTGGTCTGGCAGTGATGTGGCACTGTACTCTTTATGAGACCGTTCCTGCAGCTGATGGCTGACCTTGGAAAGAGTAGTTGACTCCAGAGGAAAAAAGATCCAAAACATCTTCACAATGCCACACTAGAATGTACCAGGATAATAATTCAGATGCCACACAAACTTCAATACTACAGGGCATGATCATGGCACATACCAGAAATACATTATGATGTGCTCTTGCTAAGCTGGCAGTGTCCATTAGAAATGCAAATACAGGTCAGAACTGGATAAAACCCACACATATCACTAAATAAACTGACAGCTTGCACACTGAGCAACCATGCCAAGCTAAAAGCTACGTTCTTTTCAGCTCGTGTGTCTATTTGCTTTCATAAAGTAACAAAGAAAATGTTCTTTCACTGACCCATGTGAACACACATTTTCACGGATGTAACCGAAATGTAACACACATTTTTCCCAAGAAGGAAAAAGGAACCACATTGAGCTTCCTCTGTCTGAGGTGTGCTGCCTTTATGGCACACAGTTGGACCAGAACACAGCAAAAACTAGTGATAAAACTAATGCTAATGCTGAAACAAACAGTGTTGCTTTTGAATGGAAAATATCTAATGAAGCAAAAAAAGGATCAATGTTATAGATCTAGTTTTCAAGCAAAACCAACCTTTATTAAAATAGATTTTGCTAATTTTTTTCTTTCTTATTCCATACTTGAATTGTTGCTCTGTGGCTTTGTCACACTTACTTTAGACTATGAGCACCTTAAGCTGGGAACAGGCACTGAGGAGCACATGGGATTCTGCACTGCATTTGTTATAAAGCACAATGCTTGCAATAGTGACCAGTACTAGTAACTAGCATTGTACTCTTTTCTCCAAAGCACAGCTCATCAATAAAATAGTTAAGTGAGCTCTTTGGCAACACCTCCCCCATTCTCCCACCCCACTATTTACTGAAAGAATTCGAAAAAAGTGCAACATTATACAATAGGAATGTAAAAGTGCCTCAATGAGAAACACTGTGGGTCCCACCAGTGACAGCGAACAATGCCCAATTCCTATGGGAATTCCTTCCTCAGGAAGCTACATTCTGTGACAGTAATTTCAATCTCTTCTCCTCGCATGCCTATTACTTTTCGGTCCACAGTTATTTAGTATTACAGTGAGTTGCACAGTCACTGAATTCAAACCCAAGGAGGCTATATTTTAATGATGGGTGATAATTGCCAAATATTTCAGGTGTGGTTCCCTAGCAGAACCATCTAATGCTGTTGAAAGGAAAAGGGCATCCCCTGTTCTTCAACACAGAAATAGCTCATGAATCCTTTCTCCTCTCTCATGGCCATAGTGGCACTTCCTGCATGTTTTCATGACTGTTAGTTTACTAACCCAACAGAAAATAGCACTTTTTTTCCTTTTTAGTTGGTTAGTTTTATGCTTTGTTAGCAATTCAGAACATGACAGGGAGGGCTCCAGTGCGTAACACGTTTGGCAATATTAGCAGCAAGAATATGTGGCTAGGACCAGGGAGGAAGATAGGGAACAGGAACTCTATGGCAATTTCATGTTAACTTTTCTCAGTGCATCTCATGTCCTTTGGCTGAAAACTGTCCAATTTTGGAGCGGTGAAATTACAATTGGAGAAAAGGAATGCAAACATTGTTCTATAGTAAAGCAGCTTAGTGTATACAGGTCTTACTTCCTCTTATTTCCAGAGACACTTAGTGCAGTCTAGAATGACAGCAAAAGATCTTCCTGTGTTCTTTTAACTTCTCAATTGATTCCTTAATTTTCTCTTGAAACTATTTCTTTCTGCTCACTTGCTCTTTCCACACTAGGTATTCCACTTGATTTTTTCACCATATTCTCACAGTAGGCTCTTAACTGCCCTCCTTCTTCTTCACCTTTAGTCACAGTGAAGTTCTCTCTTCCTCCGTCTGATCCACGTTAGGAGCATTATATTAGCACAAAAGGAGAAGTCACTCTAGTATTCCATTTAGTAGCATTAAACTCATCAAGGTGAATTCCTTCAAAAGAATGCATGCTGCCAATTTACATCCTATATAGAGCAACATCAGATTTTTCATCAGTAGAAGTACTGCAGTGTGCAGAAATTCTACACAAGTGTAGAAAGTCCTCCAACAAAACATAAATAATATAGACCAGATTGGCCTTTGTCATTAAACTAAACCAGCTGCAGAAAGTTTTACCAATGCTAATGAAATCTCACAGTTTTAAAGCTCCTGCCCTAGGGACAATTCAGAATACAAAGATTAGGAATTTTCTAGCCTTTGCTTTCTTTTTTCGACAGAAAAACTGAAAAGTGACACATGTGAATTTGAAAGGCTGTAAGAGGAGATAAAAAACCTCATATATCATAGTCTTAGTAAATGCGTGTTACATTTTTGTCATTCTCATGGCAGAAAAGGAGCACTGCTTTGTTAATTTTAAATACTTAGGAACTTTACATGTGCAGGCAGCCCTGGAAACACTTCTCACCTTAAATGTAACTCCTCACTGTCAGAAGATAGAAATCCATTAGTTCTGCACAACATAACAAGTGTCTTTGACTCAAATCTCTGTAGATTTATGCTTTTCAGGTATCCCTGAGACAGGTGAGGAACTAGTAGCAGCAGTAGAAGCTCTCCTTGTAATATCAGTCCTTCTATGACCACATCTTAACACTGATCTATAGAGAAAAGCCACTGCAGTTAGAAGACAGCCATACCAAAAGAACACCATATGGCAACTATACATATGGTAACTTTCAACAATTGTCCTGTAAGAACTGGAATAAGCTGGAAGACAAGAAGAGATTGCCAGGTCCCAAGAAATGTATGAACATTCAGCTACAGCAGATCAAGCACAATTGGATTTCTCAAAGTTGAACATCCAAGCATAGGCAAGATCTTGGGGTTTTCTTTCTCCTGTTCAAGACATTATACTGACCAGAAACATATCAACCATAGGTCATGGCTGCTCCATGACCTCTGTAGATACAATGTTATCATGCTCCTGAACAGAAAAATCAAAGTCATGTTTCACAAAGGGAACTAAGCAGAACCTGGGAGACAAAAGGAGAGGTAGACAAGACAGGAAAAGGTGGTTCAGTAGCGTTTTGTCCCTAGTACTTGCTCAGGCTCTCAGAAATTGCTTCAGGACAAGGTTATGGGGAAGAATAGACTTAGTGATTACAGAGAGATTAATTGTGCAGTGGTATGTACGTCACAAGCCCTTGGGAATAAAGCAAGCTTCTCTGCATACCGAGCTGATAAGCGAGCTTACTGTAGCTACTAAGTTAATTAGTGGCAATCTGGGCAGGAGGTAAGAGTAGATAGCAAGATGAAACAGGGGAAAGGTGAAATACTTCCTAAAGACTGAATGAAGAACAAAGATCAACAATGAGATACTGTAAGAAAGTAAGGAAGAATGAAAAAAAGGAAATCTGTGGTCTCAACTAAAGAAATTTGCTGTTAAATGAAGTCTGGTCCCCACAGCATGACTGAACAACACAGAACAGAAAGCTTTCACATGAAAGGGAGACAATATAGGATGGCAGTATAAATGTCCTTCTTTACTCTCCTTTACTTCCACCCCTTGCTTTACAAACACTGCAGAGTGATACCTCTCAGGCCTTTCGCAAGCCCCTCTGCATTTTCTGAATCTTGTCATTATCAAAAACTTCTTGATACAGCTATGTGATCAATTTTTGTTATGGATCCCCACATACTGTAACCAATGACAGTCTGAACCAGACTATGGAAACAATGAAAATGACAGACAGATACAAATTTT
>NW_010515325.1:2752-9534 GCF_000687285.1 Phaethon lepturus | reverse complement strand
GGAATGCCAAAAGGCCTCTACATAGAAGCACTGTGTTGCTAGAAGTCATATTGCAAAGGTTAGTTCATGGAAGTTCATCCTGCTTTGTACCTAATCCACACAGCAGTCAATATCACATTCATAAACATGTTCAACTAATGTATTCATAGCTGCATGGCAAAGTATCATCCTTGTAAATGCATAAAAAACCTTGCTACAGATTTGGCCCTGTCATACATGCAACTCCATGGGTAAAATATACAGCAGTTACTTAACTTTGAACTTCAACTGAAATAAACTGAAGTAATACAAGGAACAATGAATGCAGCAGAGTTATCTACCATTTTTGGCTTTTTTCATCCTGATATTTCATAACTATTTCTATAAATATTTTAAAAAATGGTGCACCAATCAAAACTACTACACAAATTTTCAGCAAAACTTCTATCTATCTATCCACAAATCAAATACAGCCTTTCCCATCACAGAGGTAGTTTTCCACCAAATAATGAAAATTATTTTCACTTTTCTGACTTTTTCATAATTTAGCAAAAAGATCTATCCCCAAAGCAGTTTTTATGTGCCTACACCCCACAGCAGAATGTGCAGACAAGCAAAGTGCCTCGGCTCCCTCTACATAGCCTAAGATATGATAAGAACCTTCTAGGTAAAGATAGGATAAGAACCTTCTGTAGGTACTTACAAGGCGGATTCAACAATAGTCATATTGTTGAGAGGATTCGACAACAGTCAGTGTACTTACCAGAGCTGGGAGTTGCCTAAAGTCATCAGGCTGAGCTGGAAATCCCTGATATAATTAATATGATTTGCTGAGGACAAGATGGGTCACCTTTGGGTAGAGTCTACACCTTTCTGCAGGGCCTACTTAGTCCAATCAGGAAGAACTTCCTTCTGCTCCAATGGTTTGGGCTGAGCTGATTAAACAGCGCTCACTGCAACCGTGGAAGTCCTTCCCACTCTTTCTCCCTTCCCCTCCACCACTCTATCTATGCATTCCCATTGCTTCCCCTGAATGGGGATCTAGTGGTTAGAGGATACTTGGTGACTAAATTCAGCCCACTAAATTTACTCTGGAAAAATTTAAATACTTTCCCACTAGCCAAGACAGCTGAGGTGGCTCAGCAAGAGATCAGCCGAGCACTAGAATCACTGCAAGGAGGACAGGCTTTGACAGCTGGGAGATGGAGAAGATGCAGGAAGGGGGAAGGGCTACCATACTCCACAGCAATTATCTATTAGGTTTGTTTAGCTGCCTTGTCAAACCACACTTTCACTCACTACTTCAAAATATAGAACCATCTTCTTTGGAAATAATTCTTACAGTAGTGATGCTCTTATTACAATAGCTCAGTAAACAGACCACTTAGCCAAGGTCTGTAGTATATTTTAACTCCCTCCTGAATCCAGTGGGATATAAATCTTTTATCTTTAAGGAACAGTTCTACCAACTACCAGCGACCCTGGTTGGAAGGAAGTACCAGGGCATCCAGATTCCACCATGAGTCAGTCATACTTTCCATGCAGAGAGGCTGTGAAAACAGTTTTGTCAAATCTTCCTTAGCACTTACAGTGTTCTCAACACTAGGCAATTGCAAAATGAAGAGAGCTGTAAGAAACTAATCAGTTTTCCCATTTAAATTATAGTCTTCCAAAATGACACACTACACACCAGATGCCTGACTTCCCGCTCTTTACATGGGTGTTAAGTCTGTCATCTTCAAAGGAATTCTCTTGAAAGCAAAGAATGGGTAACAAACAGAGCTGGAAGTCCTTTATCTGTCAGCAGCCAAAAAGGCAGGTGTAAGGGAAAAATATGAGAAACATAGAAACATTGTCAGGTCTAGGCTGGTAGGGGAGATCGCCTGGTCCAATCTCCTACTGAAAGCAGGGATTTAGACTCAGCTGAGTCTTTAATATTTCCAGCCAAGATGGTTCCTCCACTTCCCTGGGCAAGTTATTGCAATGTTTCACTGTTTTCACATGTAAGACTTTTTTTCTTATGTCCAGAGGCACTGACTCTCTCTCCTATTGCCTCTTGTCCTGCCACCATGTACCCTCATGAAGAATACCTCCATCTTCTGTAATCACCTACTAGGCTTTGGAAAACTGTGAGTAGACACTCAGCATCTGCCCAAGCCTTCTCTAGGCTGTACAAACCCAGTTCCTTAAGTTGTCAAAGTTCTCCAACCCTCAAATCACCTTGGTGGCAACTCACCAGACCGTATCTAATTTTTCAATTTCTCTCTTGAACTCGGGGGACCAAAAATGTACACAGTATTCCAGGTGTGTCCTAAAAAGTGCTGAGTAGAGTGGAATAATCACACCCTTTGATCTGTTGACTACACTCTTAAGGATGCAGCCCAGGACACAGTTTGCCTTCATTGCTTCAAGGGCACACTGCTGACTCCTGCTGCCCTTCATCATGACCACCAGATCTAGTTCAGCAGAGCTGCATCCCAGTCAGTCAGACCCCAGCCTGTACTGCTGCTTGAAATTATTCCATCCATTTATCTTTGTTAAATCTCATGCAATTCTTGCTGGCCCAATCTTCCAACCTGAATACTATTAATAAACATTGAGCAGTAGGATATCTTCCTATTACAGACAAGCATGAGTGGCAGATGGCTCTTTGAGGTAATTCAAGCTATAGTATTTGAGAACTTCCAATGATTTTCAAATACATGCTAAAGGTTCAGATGATAACAGACTTTAAGAAGTAATTCAGTACCTGTTCTGTTGCTTATCAGTACTGCTCATTCCCAGATACATCAGGGACTAAGATGGATTTTAACCCATCCCACTGAAATAATAACCCATTGCCTTCCTTTTTCCTTTTGTTTGTAAAATCAAAGCGGGCATAAAACAACATCTGACAAACAGCACCCAATCAGGATAGGAAAATGTATGGATTTACATTTTGCAGAACTCATAAATAGTTTTATGTGGTGGCCATGTGATATGGGCTGGGCTGGCAGTCCTTCCTGCTTTGTGAGGCAGAGATCAAGACTCCTCTGCTACGCCATGGGGAGAACGTAACTTTCAGGGCAGTGTTTCTCTCATTAAGGTAAGGCAGACCAAACAGATCCGACACAGGTAAGCACTCCCCCACTGCTCACTCCGCCCTCTTTCCTAATGAGTTTCCTGCTTTTGTGGGACAGACCTAGAAAAGCTGCAAAAGAGTAGAAGGTATGTGACCGTCTAGAAATTGCTTTGGATTCAGAACCTGGAAAAACGAGGTTCTAGTTTCCCATGCAAAACTTGTACAACAGGATCTTCCCATCGTTTGGTATCTTCCCATATTCACTAGTTACCAGCTTTTAGCTTAAAAAGAAATCTTCATTGTCTCTCTACAAGAAAAATCAAAAGGAGAGGAGAGCTTTTACTGGTCTCCCATTCTCAGGTCAGAAGGGGAAGGAGCAGGGACAAAAGAGCTTGCACATTTTTCCTTGTGATGAAGAAAGCAGTTAAAACATGACTGTTGCTACCTACCGAAACCTCTCTCTGGTAAGTATACGCTGAAAGCTGAGAGCAGAAAAGGTAACAAGAAGGTAATCAATTCAGAAAGAATGTGGGTTTTTTTCTGGCATTTGTATATATACTTTTATCTATTTTTGCTGTAACAAGGGAACACATTTAGTGTGCGAAAGCACACAATGTAACATGGAACTATATAAAACTGTATATTTGTTTGGAGATGCATATTCATAAAAAATAAGTCCATTGTATCATGCTCTTTTCCTTCAAAGGGGTCTTCATCAAAACAGTGCAATATATGTAGGTTAGTAGAACACATGCAAGATGACTCCTTAATTACAGTGTTCTTGAATACCACAGATCCCCGATATTCATTCCATATTGACTGCACACAGTGACAACTGCTGTCTCTTTCACAGAGATGGGGTTTGGAATGGGGGACAGGAGGTGCTCTGGTGTTTGAGAATGGTGCAAGAAAGCACATCAACAGAAAGAGAATTGAGGATATACGCAAATACTCAAATGCATGCCTACCTCTTGCAAAAACAGACATACCCCCGCTGCATCTAGATCCTAAAGTAGTATTATTGCTCTAATGCTACACTGAAGTTAGACACTCATTTTACTGGGGCAGACAGCCCCATTAATAAGGCAAGTAGCCTTCTTCCAGGATCTGAACTAGTATCTGAACCTTCATTATGCAATGTACAAATGTCCTAGAATTAACCTTTAAAGTTTTTATTTGTTTCACTTTCTTAGTAACCTCAAATCTGCATCCTAGACTGCTCTAAGTTCTATTAAGATGTTAGTCCTTTTTAGGTAAGTCTGGCAATAAGTGCTGATGGTCTATTTATGCATTTTATGTCTTGCAACTGTGTGTCCAAGCATTCCCATTATTCAATATCCATTCACATAGGAAATTTTAGTATATTTACATTGGCATGAATTTATGCACGGATTTCCCAGATTTATTACGTATGTGCATAGCTGCATGTTCTCATGATGGCAGGTACTGGTATGGCATGTATGTATATTCTTATTCTGATCAAGACACTGATAGTGTGTTTGTGTGCTTATGTTTCATGCTGAATAAACTATTCCATCTTCCACAGATGTCTGTTCCCTTAACTGCTCATCTCTTCTCAACTGTCTGCTACCACCATCCATACTACCATGTGGTTAGAGACGCACTGGAAGAACATCCGCCAAGCCTTGTTGCTTCTTTTCACTGCTGCTCTTCTCATTGGGGTCACCATGCTGGCCATTTCATCTAACATCAATCCAGTAGGCTATTTCTTCCTAGGGTTAGGGGGAGTGTGCCTGGTCGGTTATTTGCTGACTGTGTTTGTTGACTGTTACCTGAGGAATCAGCACCGACATGACACAAATGAGACACATCCAAGCAGACAAAGCCAAGCAGGGTAAGCAGCAACCTGGTTATTTCTTTTACTTTAAATCTCCTCAGATATGGCCATTTTACATGTTGTTTTGCTGCCCTTCTCCTAGGATACCAAACACAGACTCCATTCCATAAGACGAAAGTTCTTTTTAGTTTGTTTTCCTTCATTCTTCAGGTAGAGGTTGCAAATGTCTGTGCAATGCATGTCCTGTATCTTGTCCAATATATTTTCCTCCCTCCAGGAAGTGATCCACTAACAATTTCCAAGGTTAAATAGATCGCGGCTCAGTTTTATTTTACTTTGAGTAATTGAGTCTTGCCAAACAATGAGTCAGACAAGGAAAAAGAAAAAATGCTGAAGCGATACTGAATCTTAGCTGGGTTTAGCTCTATAAACCTTATCTCCAGAGCAACTGTTCCTAGGCAAACTTCTAAAAAGGAACCTGTAACTGGGTATGTTTCCAGTCTTAAAAATCCAACTTGACACTAATAAGCCCTGATTTTGAGAGGCTCCGAATACTCTCACACCTTTTTGACTTCATGTATCTTTGCAGGTTTCCAGCATCACCTAATTTAACCCCAATTTGCCTACTGCACCTGAAGAGTTTAATTTTACTTGTATCTTTGCTTCCTTGTCTGTGTAATCCAGATAATCATTATCCACATCCTTAAATGACTTGAGATTCTGAAATACAGGGTGTTGTAGTAGGGTAAAAATGTTATGACATGTTTATTTTTAGAAAAAGTACATAAAAAGAAGTCTATATTGGGTTTTGCTAGCTTGGGGGCATACTAGCAGAAAATTAGTGTCTATTTATTTAAAAATATGACCTAAAAGGGAAATGTTTCTAAACTAACATTTTTCTCTGCAGACATACTTTTTAAGACGGAATAGTTAGTCCTTGTTTAAACTAAATGAAAATACCTAATTTTCTCCGCTTCTTAAAAATAGATGAACATTGAGCTTATGTATTAAAAAAGCAAAGTCCTGTTTTATTCTGAGAAATAATCAGTAGTTAGTAAGTCTTAGTAATACATTTTAACTGCTAGGAGATTTTAAATGAGGGGCATCATTCTTACGCATCCCTTCCAAATTGAGATAATCTATGATTCTATGATTAAGCTAAGCCTAGGACACTGAAACCCAGTGTGAGGATTTTAAGTTATTCTGGGGAGTTTGGGAAAATGGTCACATGAACCATTCTCTAGACTAGGAAGCAAGACATTAGGTTAAGTTAGCTGCACAAGTGAGCTGATCCAGTGGCAGAGTATCACATACAATAATTGCACATGAGAAATCCTATCTCAGTCCCATCTATTGATCGGAGCATGGTCCCTGTACTACATTATTCAGTCCCTATTATATGGTCCCTATACTACATATATACCACCTGCCTCAGTATAAACTAAGCGGTAAAACAATGAGAGTAACTGCCATTCCTCTCTTTGTGCATAGGGTGAATGCGGCCTATGATGCGCCCACCTATGAGGAGGTGATGACCATGTCAGTTCCAGCAATATGGACGATTGCATCCAATCCAGGCTTAGTGCCATCACCACTGAATGAGCCTCCTCCTTACAACGTAGTTATTGAATCATCTGCCCAAGAAGAGATTATGGTGGAGGCTCTGGGGGTGTCAGTGGCATCAGACACAAGGCGCATCTCTGAGACACACACAGGCTCTAGGATGCAGTTGCAGCTGGTGCTGCCACCAAGACTGCAGCGGTTTGTTTCAGACATCCATGAAGTGAAAGGTATTGAAGACAGGTCTGAGCCACTGGAGCCACTCACTCCGCCACCTGCTTATGAGAGTGCCATCAATGATGAGGTCTTTGAAGATGCTTTTCAGCCCTCCATATTATAATTAATTTCACCTTCTATGAATGCAAAACCAAACCCTCACCCCAA